>NC_067118.1:4604367-4666867 GCF_021347895.1 Acanthochromis polyacanthus
AGAACTAACAGTGAGTCTTTCTCATCTCTGTGGAGATGTTCTGGTCCACTCTTCTCTACAGAATGGTTCTAATTCAGCAGCACTGGAGGGTTTTCCAGCATGAACTTCCTTTTTTAGGTCCTGCCAGCATTCCAGTCAGGTTCAGGTCCAGACTTTGACTCGGCTGCTCCAGAAACTTCATTTACTTTCTTTAATCCGTTCAGAAGTCGACTTGCTGGAGTGTTTGGGATCGTTGTTCTGCAACAGAACCCAATGAGCTTCAGCTGGAGGTCAGGAACTGATGGTGGAACGTTCTCCTTCAGGATGTTCTGCTAGAGATCAGAATTCATGGTTCCATCAACCACAGCAAGTCGTCCAGGTCCTCAGACCATCACACTACCACCATGTTGGACTGTTGAAGATGTTCTTTTTCCAGATGGAACCAGACACACACCATCCAGAAAGTTCAACCTTCATCTCATCAGTCCGTAGAATTTTCTCTCAGAAGTCTTGGGGATCATCCAGATGTTTGTTTCCTTTATGTTCTTTTTGGTCAGCAGTGGTTTTCTCCTTGGAACTCTGCCATGGATCCATTTCTGCCCATCTCTTCCTTATTGTTGAGTCATGAACTCTGACCTTAACTGAGGCCAGGGAGGCCTACAGGTCTTTAGATGCTCTCCTGGGTTCGTCTGTGACGTCCTGGATGACCCGTCTCTGTGTTCTTGGGGTAATGTTGGTAGTGAAGGTTCTCCACTGTTCTATGTTTCTCCATCTGTGGATGTCTTTCATCGTGGTTCTCTGGAGTCCTAAAGCTTTAGAAATGGCTTTGAACCCTTTCCAGACTGATAGACGTCAGTTGTTCTTGAATCTCTTTGGATCATTTCATTGCAATCTTCTTCAGATCTTGTGGCTGACTTTGTTCTGTCAGACAGGTTCTATTGAAGTGATTTCTGGATTGAACAGGTCTGGAGGTCATCAGGTTTGGGTGTGGGCAGTGAAACTGAACTCACATTCCAAAAAATGTGATTATCCACAGTTAGTTAATTCATGATTTTAGAAGTGTGTGTGTGTGTGTGTGTGTGTGTGTGTGTGCTGCTGGTTACCTGAACAGGTAACTGTTTGTGTCAGGCTTCTGGTTGGCTTTAGGGTCATATAGCAGCATGTTGGTTTAGCTCAGAGCTAAAACTGTGTTTTTAATTCAACTAAATTTAGTTTGATTTCATTTATATCGCACTGATTCACAGCTCAGCATCATTAGAATTACAGAGAACAGAAAACCCGACAATCCAAACTTGCCTTTGGATTCTCTATGAGCGGCAGTGGGAACAAACCAAAAAAACCTCTGACAGGACCAGGCTCTGGGAAGGTGGATATCTGCCTCGACTGGTTGGGTGAGGAAGGGATAGCAATGACTTTGTTTAAGAACAAAGAAGGGGAAGAAATACCCAAAATAATCTAATTTTCTTTTTTTTTTAAGAGGGCATTTTGTGTTCTTCATAGTTGCAGTTTTTTCACTACATGTGTAAATTCACAGCCTTTTATTTTGGGTTATTGTATTCAGATTTTTGTGCTGTAAAAAGCAGAAAACGAATCTGTGACTACGTTTATATGCAGTCAATAACCCTTTCTTAACCGGAATATTAGCAATAACCCAGTTGCGTACGGCCATGTAAACACCCGCAAAAACCCAAATATGCTCATATTCCGGTTTTTGAAAACCCGAATAAGACCCCTGGGTTACTCCTTTCCTAACCCCAATATCTCGTCATATAAACATGCATCGGAATATCCCCATAGAAAGAAACATTAATTTGCGTTCTGCGCATGTTTCATCTGAAAGGAATCTTGGTCTTTTGAGTACGGCAACTATTTGTATGCCGCGTCTGGCACACAACCCGCCGGAAATACACAAGGAGAGGTAAACAGACATGGAGAAGCCCACACACAGCAGCATAGCGCCACACTTTTGGAGCGAGGAGGAAACGGACTACTGTATTAGCATTGTGAAAGAGACAAGAGACAGAGAAAGAGAAAGAGACAGAGACGTTGCCGATGCTGCTGCTGTTGTTGTTTCTGTCTTTGGGTACAAGAAGAAGAAACGGAAATGATGCAATTTGCATCATGACGTTGTCTGTGCGTCCCGGTTTGGATGGGAACATCCCAATTGATTACGCTGATCATGTAAACAGGAGTAACTCTGTCTGTTTAGGCATGGAAACGGGTTATTCCAAATGTTTCAGAAACCAGAATATTGACCTTAACCCGAATATTAATGGCATATAAACGTAGTCTGTGAATAAAAAGGGAAAGTTGTTTTTGACTACAGATGTTTTGTACAGTGTACCTGGATATGAGGAGCTCAGACGGGATTATATCATGGATTAAAATACTAGCTAGATTGAGCCTCCTTAAGTTTTAGAATTATTACCTCAAACGTCCAGAAGCTCATTCAGCATTTAAAGAGTTCAGACATGCTCAGGATCCGGTGTTGTGGAGAAACGTGGCACCATTTAGCAGGAAGTTTTGGTTGAATTCTCAAGTTTACTGACACTTTTAACACTAAATATGATGATGATATACACCACCGTTCAAAAGTTTGGGGTCACTTAGAAATGTCCTGATTTTTTCAGTCAAGATAGCATTAAATGAATGATAAATCCAGTGTAGGCATTGTTAATGTGGTAAATGAGTATTCTAGCTGGAAACAGCTGGTTTTTAATGGAATATCTCCATAGGGGTACAGAGGAACATTTCCAGCAACCATCACTCCTGTGTTCTAATGCTACAATTGTGTTAGCTAATGGTGCTGAAAGGCTCATTGATGATTAGAAAACCCTTGTGCAGTTATGTTAGCACATGGATAAAAGTGGGAGTTTTCATGGAGAACATGGAATTGTCTGGATGAGCCCAAACTTTTGAGTGTAGATATGTAGACTGTAGATCCCTGGTAAAGTTCAGGATAGTAGACTGTACTGGCAGCCTAGTATCCTGAACTTTACCAAGAATCTACAGTCTACTAGCGATCAGTTCTTCAGAAAAGTCATGTTCCCAGTATTTTATTCTAATTTCACTTCCATGGAGATGGCTTTCCTTTTCTTCCAGCATCAGAAGAGTCTGACTTATGCTGGGAGCCATAATGAAGGACAAAAAGTTCGTGAATGTAGCACAATCCAAAGTGGAGTACAACCAGAGAATGGAAACAAAGCCGTCTGATAGGACGATGTATTGCTCGTAACCAGTTCCGACATATCAACGGCCGTAAGCCAAGAACCTCCTGTGTGTATGTATATGATATGATAGATGTTTGTTTTCTGTCTGCAGAGCAGCGATGAGCGGCTAAACCGACTCAAACACAGAATCAAACACCATGTCAGCCCTACACTCATCGTCGCCTCCTGCTGAGGATCCAGTGACGCCGCCTCCGATGACCACGCCTCCTCGGAAAGCCTCGGTGGTCCGTCTCCAGGAGAGGTGGGTGATTTAGGGCTAACTCCATGTTCATACGTACAACTTTAAAAGAATATCACTTAATAAAAACATCCTCAGCATCAAAAACGTCTTTACTTTGCAGAACATCTAAAAACGTGTTTCTGATGATTCTGTCCGGTTTTTTCAAAACTTCTTCTTGTTCCAGAAATGTTCTGAAGAATCTTCATACATTCACGTCGTCTGTTAAAAATATCTTTGATTTGTAGGCGAGGCTCCAACCTGTCGCTGCTATTGGACGTGAGTAGCTTGGGGGCGGAGTCTGTCTGTTCTGTCACCACCCCTAAGGAGGTGTGGCTTCAGCTGCTACACACGTCAACACGACCGCTGACCCACGACCTGCTGCAAGAGGCGTCCACCGACATCAGCACCCTGAATGTAGAGTACCAGGTACTGTGACCGCACCCTGAACGTAGAGTACCAGGTACTGTTACTACATAGTACACAGTACACTTTATTACCATATATACAGTCATGAACTAAAGCTTCCATCTCCTATAAAGTCCATCTCTATCATGTTTGTCTTCAGTTTCCAGTGACTCCTAGAACTCTGAACTTATGATGGAATCATTGAAACATGAATCTCTGCCACAAAAACAGTCCTGAGCTTTGGTTCTTTATGGATTTATTAAAAGTTTTCTGGAAATTTTATGAATATAAAATATAAGTGCAATAAAACTAATATTTGGGCAAGTTTGTCCATTTCCTTCTCACTTTGGTTCTTGTGGTTTATCTGTGACTCCTCTGGACTCTATACCAACCATCAGGCATGGAGGTGTCGGTATCATTACACTATCAATTTAACTGACTCAAGTCTGAGGCAGAAAGATGACAAATTTAATGGAACTGCATCAGTTCTGGTGCTTCTTCATCAGTCCACAGGCTCTTGATGGGTCTAAGTCAGGACTTTGAGGAGACCAGTCTAAAACCTTCTTTCTCGAGCCTTCATTCTAGAACCTTCATTCCAGCCTGATGGAACCATTTCTGTACCACGTCTGATGTGTGTTTGGGCTCATTGTCTGGTTGAAACATCCAACTGTGTCCAAGATCAACCTTCTGCTGATGGTTTTAGGTTCTCCTGAAGAACATGGAGGTGATCCACCTTCTTCATTATTCCATTTACTTTGCGTGAAGCTCCAGTTCTTCAGAGCATGATACTGCCACCTCCATGCTTGATGGTAGGTTTGGTGTTCTTGGGGTTAAAGGCCTCACCTTCAGTTCTTGTTCCATCTGACCACAGAACTTTCCTCCAGAACCTTTACTTTGTCCATGTGATGAGTGGAGCTTTAAGGTTCTGCTTCTAGAGGAAGAACTTCCTTCTTCATGGATCCTCTAGAACCCTGTGGACACTGACAGTTGTGTTCTAGCAGCTTCTCCTTCATCCAGACCTGCTTTCTGATGGTTCCTGCTTGACTCTTGACCATCCTGACCAATGGTCTCTCAGCAGCAGGTGGTAGTTTGTGTTTTCTTCCTGATGGTGGCAGTAACACACCTGGACAATGAATTTTATTCTGACAGATGATTCTGGATCTGAAGCTGCTTTCAATTGGCTCCAAGTGACTTTCTGACTGGTTCCAGTCAATGATTTTCTCCTTCAGATCTTTGCTGAGCTCCTCAGACTTTGCCCCTGTAGAGTTTGAGTCTAATGAGTGGATCTAATGGTTCTATTTAAACTGGATCAGAGGAGTCAGCAGCTGTAGTCGATCTTAAAAATTCAATTTGATTAACACAACTTTCTACATCATCTGGAGTGATCGTTCAAGGTGATGTATGTATATTTCTGATCCAGCAGATTTTGTCATTTTTCCAGCAAACCTTTCATAAATCTGTAAAGAACCAAAATCCATGATTTTTTTGTGACAAAGATTCATGTTTCAATGATTTCATCATAGATTCAAAGTTCTAGGAGTCATTGGAAACTAAAGGCTAACATGATAAATATAGACTTCACAGTGGATGGAAACTTTAGTTCATGACTGTAACTACCAGGTACTCTTTATTACTGAGTATAATTTCATCATCAAAACATCTTTTGAATCTGTTTTTTAACTTTAAAAGAGGGCATGTTTTACGTTTGATAAATGATCTTTACCTGTAAATATAAACCAGTGAGACGTGTTAATTTATTGTCGTCTAACTGCTGTAAAGTTCACTGTAAATCATCCATATCATGAACAGACTGTTGTTTCTAATAATGCTATGAGGTGTGTTTGTTTTAACGTTCAGTCCGTCCCTGTTTCCTCAACAGAAAATCCCTCCAAACTTCGTGAGCGCTACTGAGCTGGATGTTCCCGGACACACCATGAAGGATCGATATAAAACCATCCTGCCCAGTCAGTGAGCTGCTGCTCAGCAGAAATCTTCTTCTTCTGGTTGTTTTTACTGCTGCTTATTGTTGTTGTTTCCTGTTTAGACCCAGAGAGCCGGGTGGTTCTGAGGAGCCTGGAGGAAGAGGCGGGGCCCGACCGCTACATCAACGCCAACTACATCAGGGTGAGGCGGAGCTTCAGACCGAGTCACCAGTTTCAGAACTAAAGATTCGTTGTTTCTAAATCAAAGTCCAAACCTGAGTGTAAAACTGGACCAAAGCCAGACTAAACCCACCACAAGGTTAAGTTTAAGTTTAAAACAAAGTTCAAAATCACATCCAAGACCAGGTTTAAAACCAGCACAAAGCCCAAAACTGGTCCCAAACCAGTCCAGAACCAAACCTAGAACCAGTCCAAAACCAAGTTCAAAACTAAGCCTAAAACCAATCCAAAACTGACACCAAACCAGTCCAATACCAGTCCAAATGTAAGCCCAGAACCACCCTCAAACCAATCCAGAACCAAGCCCAGAACCAGTCACAAACCAAATTGAAAAACAAGCTCCAAACCAGTAAAGAACCAGCCCCAAACCAGTAAAAAACCAGCCCCAAACCAGTAAAGAACCAGCCCCAAACCAGTCCAAAACTTGACCAGAATTAATCCATAACAATTTTAAAGACTTAAACCAAGTCTAGACCAACACCAACCTAAACCCAACCCATAAACATGTCTTAAACCAAGTCCAGAACCAGTCTATAACCAGTCTAAAACCAGTCTGGAACCAGTCCAGAACCATTCTAAAACCTGTCTATAACCAGTCTAAATCCAGTCTAGAACCAGTCTAAACCCAGTCTAGAACCAGTCCAGAACCAGTCTAAATCCAATCTAGTACCAGTCTAAACCCAGTCTAGAACCAGTCCAGAACCAGGCCAGAACCAGTTTAAACCCAGTACAGAACCAGTCAAGAACCAGCTCCAGCCCGTTCCACTGCCTGCAGTGTCGGTGAGGTTTATTAAACAGAAAGTGTCGGTTCTGACTGTGTGCGTGGGCGTCAGATCAGAGTGTCGGTTTGACGCCGTGAGACTCTGACAACCAGGAAAACCACAGGAAGTGAGGGAGGAAGTTACACGTCCCTGACTCACCCGGCCCCTCCCCCGACCCCCCACCAGTCAGAATCTGACCTGCTGACATTTCAACCAACACACCTGCTGTGTTCTGCAGATCGGCCGAAGGTGGCTGCTGATTGGACGCTGGGCGGCTCTTCGTGATGACCTCAGCGGTTTTAGGAGGCGGAGGGCGTGGGAGGTTTTAGATGTGGAGGGGTGAAACTGTGGTGACAGTTATTTTCTGCTTTACATCCGTTTGACCTGGGAAACTAAACAATACCATGAAAGTGGTCAGAATGCAAAACTCAGCTTTTTGTTCGTCAGCTGATCAGAAGTGAAACTCTCTGTGATCTGCTGCTGAGTCTGCAGACTGATGCAGCCATGAAGGATCAGAGCCAATCAAGAGCTTTGTAGTTGTAGGACAAAAACCTCAGAACCTCGGTGAGACTCTTTATTTTCATCAGATCAGAGATACTCAGATATCACCATGAAGTAGAGTCAGCTGAGTCGGTTCAACATCTGCTCAGGATCTTCACTCCTCTGGACAGTTTCAGCCAGAAGGAGACAAGAACTCTGCAGGGATCACAAATCTCATCTGGCCTGAGAACACCTCAGGATCTACCAGGAGGAAACTGGGAGGACCTGCTGCTGCCACTGAGACAAAACCAAACCATGTCTACAACCAAGTGAAGCAGAGCCTAAAGCCAGACCGAAATATACCACAAATCTAGTTCATTACCAGTCCAAAACCACGTCTTACACCTGCCTAAAACCACGTCTAAAACCAGACCAAAATGAAAAACTCCTAAACCAAATCTGAAACCATCTACAAACCAGATCTAGAGCCAAGTTAATCACAGTAAAAAAAAAAATGTCTAAAACTAAGTCCAAAAAGTCCCAAACCAGTCAAAAGCTAAGTCTAAAACACTTGCAAATCAAGTCTTCTTCTTCCTGTTTGTCCTGCAGGGCTACAGAGGTTCTCCCAGGTCCTACATCGCCACCCAGGGGCCGATGGTCCACACTGTGGGTGACTTCTGGGATATGGTGTGGCAGGAGAGGAGCAGCATCATCGTCATGGTGACCAGACTCAAGGAGAACAACGAGGTGACCACACATCTCCAGTCTGCTTCTTCTACTGGTGAGGGATTCATCTAACATCCAGGTGTTTTTACAGAAATGTGAGGTTTACTGGCCTCAGCTGACGGATGGGACGAAGAGGGTGATGGAGGAGGACGAGGACCAGGAGGAGGAGCTGAGCCAAAGGGAGGAAGACGAAGAAGAGACGAGTCGATTCGGCCGGTTCCTCCTCAGATTGAAAGACGTCCAAGAGAAGGACGGATTCACCGTTACCGATATGGAGATCCAGGTACAGAGAACCTGAAACATCAGCGCTGTCGGACAGACGAACGTTTGAATCCTCAGAGTGTAGAATGAACAACATACACAGCAATGTGTTTTTACTTTTTTACTCAAATGTTCAATTATAGACTTTCAAAAAACGACAACAAAGAAACCCAACAGTAGACTAAAATAACACTGACTTACTGCAGAGAGGTGCAAAAGAAGACAGAAACCAACCAAACCAGACCAAAATCAGCCCAAACCCAACCCAAAATTAAGTTTAGGTTTTAAACAATGTTCAAACTCACGTCCAAGACCAAATTTAAAACCAGCACAAAGCCCAAAACTGGCCCCAAAACCAAACCTAGAACCAGTCCAAAACCCAACCTAGAACCAGTCCAAAACCCAACCTAGAACCAGTCCAAAACCCAACATAGAACCAGTCCAAAACCCAGCCTAGAACCAGTCCAAAATCCAACCTAGAACCAGTCCAAAACCCAACCTAGAACCAGTCCAAAACCCAACCTAGAACCAGTCCAAAACCCAGCCTAGAACCAGACCAAAACCCAGCCCAGAACCAGTCCAAAACCCAGCCTAGAACCAGTCCAAAACCAAACTTAGAACCAGTCCAAAACCCAGCCTAGAACCAGTCCAAAACCCAACCCAGAACCAGTCCAAAACCAAACCTAGAACCAGTCCAAAACCAAACTTAGAACCAGTCCAAAACCCAACCTAGAACCAGTCCAAAACCAAACCTAGAACAGTCCAAAACCAAACCTAGAACCAGTCCAAAACCAAACTTAGAACCAGTCCAAAACCAAACCTAGAACCAGTCCAAAAGCCAATCTAGAACCAGTCCAAAACCTAATCTAGAACCAGTCCAAAACCAAACCCAGAACCAGTCCAAAAGCCAATCTAGAACCAGTCCAAAACCAAGTTCAAAACTACGCCCAAAACCAATCCAAGACCAGCACCAAACCAGTCCAAAATCAGTCCAAATGTAAGTCCAGAACCACCCCCAAACCAATCCAAGACCTAGCCCAGAACCAGTCACAAACCAAGTTGAAACCAAGTCCCAAACCAGTAAAGAACCAGCTCCAAACCAGACCAAAATCAGCCCAAACCCAACCCAAAATTAAGTTCAAGTTTGCATCCAAGACCAACTTTAAAACCAGCCTAAGACCCGTAACTGGACTCAAACCAGTCCAAAACCAGTCCAAATGTAAGTCCAGAACCACCCCCTAACCAGTTCAAAACCCAACCTAGAAGCAGTCCAAAACCAGTCCAAAATGTAGGTCAAATCCCAATTACACCAAATTACCAAAACAAGACACGAGATACCACGAAGGGACGCAAAGATAGACAAAAAACTAACCAAAGTTCCACACAACAATTGAAAGGAGTCAGAAAATTACTGCTGAAGACACAAGATTACTGGAAAGAGATGCAACATGAATCACACACAATAACCAAAATGAGACGTCAGTCACAGTCAGCTGGTTCTGCTTTAAAACGTTCAGATTCATGAACAGAACAAGAACTGGTTCCTCTCAGTCATCTGCTGCTGGTTCATCTTCATCTGCAGGAGGAATCTGAACTAAATGTTGATCATGAAACATCCCAGATCAGGAAGAAAAACAGCCTGAATGAGACACAGAACGAAAAGCAAATGGAGCAAATGTTCAACGAATGTCCACAAAGAATAGAAAAACAAAACACACTCACTAATGTTAGAGAGAACAACCAAAGCAGATCATGACCATAAAGATGAAAACCTGCCCAACGTTAGACGAAACTCACAGAAATGACCTCACAGAGACATAAAATGAGACTCAGAGCAGCAGGATGGAGGCAGTTTGAAGTTTACTGGATGTTTGCTGCTTTAAAAGCATCCAGGATGAGAGAGAACGCTGGAACCTGATGATTCTGAAGGTTCTGTTCTGTCTTCAGCTGGGTTCAGAGCGTCGCTCCGTCAGACACTACTGGTTCACCTCATGGCCTGACCACCACATCCCACAATGCACCGCTCCTTTGCTGAGGCTGGTGGATGAGGTGGAGACGTACAGGAAGTCCCTGGTACCGCCCGCCGGTCCTCAGCCAATCACAGGCCTCGGCCCTGGTCCTGGTCCAGTCATCGTCCACTGCAGGTTGGTCTTCATCAGCAGCTCCTCAGGGGTTCTAGAAGGGAAGTTCTGCTCAACAATCAATCAGCTGGTGATAAAATAACAGTCAGAAGCACCAAAATATGAGTTTAAGATCAAAGAAAATCTGAAAAAAGGCAAATTTTAACAAACAGTTTTTACATTTTTGTTGAAAAAACAACTTCATTTTAAGCAAAAGCACTTCTCTGGTTAGATTTAGAAGAACAAAGAAGCTGACAGAAATAAATAAATGTGATCAACGAGTTTTAACCTCATTAGAGGTTGTCTGTGTAGGTTCTCATTCATCCAGGTCATGATTATACAAAGTAGTTTAAATCAATCCACTGGACTTTAAGAAAGTTCCTTGAAGACGTTTCACCTCTCATCCAAGAGGCTTCTTCAGTTCTGGTGGTGGTTGGTGTTGCCTCATCATCTTTCGCCAATTTACAATCAGGTCCTTTCAAAACTCCCCAAAAGAACGACTCAGCAGACTCATGCTAATGACCACCATTAGCACACGAGGGCTCAGTGACATCTGTGCATTTCAACGACCCCCACCGATACTCACAACCACCATCGTTGAGTAGTCAGATGAGTTTTGCTATCGGTCGTTGGAATAACAGCTCTGGACACACCTCACAGAGGTTTAAAAGCTGAGGCAACACCAACCACCACCAGAACTGAAGAAGCCTCTTGGATGAGAGGTGAAACGTCTTCAAGGAACTTTCTTAAAGTCCAGTAGATTGATTTAAACTACTTTGGATACTCATTAGAGGTTCATCCAACCACGGAAACTGCTGGAGAAAAGATATAAATGGTTCTTATTACAGTTTTTCTCAATTGCTTTAGTACGTTTCTCAGATCAGAATTGAAATTCTCAAAACAGTTTGTGCATTTCTCAAAACACGTCGCACAAGTAGCAAAACAACATGGATTACCTGCAAAAGCCAGTTTTTTGTGCAAAATTCTTAGTCTATCACTCAAAATTAAATTTCTGTGTCAATGAACATGCCAGTGCTGTCACAATGACAAGTCCTTGTTTCATTGTGTACAGACCAGACAGTCAAACTGCTTAGTCATGCTCTCAATATAACAGTTACTCTGGTGGAAGGCTCTGATGCTGAAGATGGTTTACCTAAGTTTTGATGAAAGTTGCAAGTTACACCTTTGTGTGTGGGAGATTGATTGCAAGAGACTGGACAAGATTCAGTTTACACTTTTACTGTTTTTACAATTTCTTGACAGACCATGTTATTGATACAGAAAGGAAAACAGCTGCATAGCACAAAGAAAAAAACAAAAAAATAAAAGTAGAAATGTGAACATAGGACAATCTCCTCAGGGAGAACTGTACTTCCAGTGCTGTAGGAATTACACACAAATTCTCATCACATCAGAAGTTTATTCTCTTGTGTCTTTGAACGATTTCAGAAAATTCTAACCCTTCACACATTTCCCTTCATTAGAGAAAGTCAAGATTTACCTGGGAGCAATTAATCAATTAAGGACAGATTTAGATTTTTTTTCTAAATCTGTCCTGAATTGGTGTGTTTGTATAGAAATGTATAGAAACATCCTGACATATTATGATAACATGTTCAACCATTCTGCATGTAAAGACTTAAGCGATGAATTAATGCCTAAATGTTGTGAGAGCTGAGACTATTCAACAGAGACCCATGATAATACATTTTGATCAACATGACAAAAGCAATTGATAATGTAGGAAATAGCAGAGAATTGTACAGAATCATTTGCATGGATGGACCAAAGCATTTGCAACTTGTTGAAAAAAATGAGAAACTGCTTTCTTGATGTGCACAAGTGACACGATGATGTGAAGACTGAACAAGAAGTTTAGAGAATTTTAATTCTGATCTGAGAAATGATCCAAAGCGACTGAGAAAAACTGTAATGATACTACTACAGGGGGGGTCTCAACTTACATCACAATTCCGTTCCTACAGTGTGATGTAACGAGATTTTTGCCGTACGTCGGAGCTCACATATGTACATAAGTACGTATGTCACTCATCTACGCTAGCATAGTGCTAACTGCCATGCTATACTGGTACACCGGTATACTGGTATACCGGTATACTGGTATACTGGTAGACTGTCATCAGAAGAGTCTGACTTACGCCTGGGAGCAGAAATGAAGGGCAAAAGTTTACAAAAAACAACACAAAAAAGAAAGCAAATCTAACACAATCCAATTTGACGTACAGCCAGCAAATGTAAACAAAGCCGGCTTCCTTGTCTATTTGTCCCCTCCACTTGCGAAATATTTCCCACGCAAAACCAGTTTTAACGTTGTAAACGTCAGAGTGATGTAATAAGACTTTCTTCATAAATTTATGGGAGATGCTGACATAACCATGAAACACCGTAAACTGAGGACCTAAAGTACTACTACTTTTACAAAAAGATGCAAATCAGCCACAGAATCACTAAACATGAACTAAAGAGATGCAGATGGAGAAAAAACAAACCAAAGTGTTTTTAAAATAAACAGCAAGGTGAAAGAAACCTTTGAAAGCACAACTTGTGAGTCAGACATTTGTGTTAAAACTTTTAGTTCCTGGATAGAAGACAGTGTTTGGGTAGAACAAATCTTTAGAACTACAAGTCCTTTATGATCATGATGTTCCATGTTAGCAGGTCGGTATAAACTAAGGTCCGCTCAGTCCGGTTCTGAGGTTTCTGCTGAGTATTGGAGATATTAGAGGATCCAATCAGACGCCTCCATCACATCACTACGTCTCATTTCCTGCTGTGGTTCCAACGGGTTCTGTTCTGGTTCTAGTGCAGGTATTGGCAGAACTGGCTGCTTCATCGCTGGCAGCATCGGCTGCCAGCAGCTCAGAGACAGCGGCCAGGTGGACGTCCTGGAGACGGTCTGTCAGTTGAGGCTGGACAGGTGAGTGTTTACCTGAAGAGCTGCTGAACAGGAAGTCTGTACTGAGGCGTAACTGGTTCTGTCCTGCAGGGGCGGGATGATCCAGACTACGGAGCAGTACCAGTTCCTCTACTCCACTCTGGCCCAGTACAGCCGCCAGCTGCAGCACCAGCAGGTACTGGAACCACTTCAGTCCACACGCAACCGAACTAACCGAAAATCAACCAAACTGTAACCGAAACTCAACCAAACTGTAACCAAAACTCAACCAAACTGTAACCAAAACTCAACCAAACTGTAACTGAAACTCAACCAAACTGTAACCAAAACTCAACCAAACTGTAACTGAAACTCAACCAAACTGTAACCAAACCGCAACCAAACTGTAACCGAAAATCAACCAAACTGTAACCGAAAATCAACCAAACATCAGCCAAACTTTAAGGAAACTTCAATCTTCGACCTTCAACTAAATTTCTACTAAAATTGAACTAAACTTTAACCAGTTTTAACCAAAAATAAAAACAAAGTTCAACCAAACTGAAACCGAAAATCAGTCTTCAACTAAACTTCAAATAAAATTTAACTGAACTTTTAACAAAACTCAACCAAACTTTAGTGAAACATCAACCAATCTTTAGTCAACTTTCAACTCAACTTTAACCAACTTAACCAACCTTTAACCAGCGTAAAAAAGCAACATCCAAACTTTAATGAAACATCAACTAATCTTTAGTACCCTTCAACCAAACTTCAGCTACAGTTTAACCAACCTTTAACCGGCCTTTAACCAACCTTTAACCGGCCTTTAACCGGCCTTTAACCAACCTTTAACCCGCCTTTAACCAACCTTTAACCGGCCTTTAAGCCACCTTTAACCGCCCTTTAACCAACCTTTAACCCGCCTTTAACCAGCCTTTAACCAACCTTTAACCGGCCTTTAACCAACCTTTAACCAGCCTTTAACCAACCTTTAACCAACCTTTAACCGGCCTTTAACCAACCTTTAACCGGCCTTTAACCAACCTTTAACCGGCCTTTAACCAACCTTTAACCAGCCTTTAACCAACCTTTAACCGGCCTTTAACCGGCCTTTAACCAACCTTTAACCAGCCTTTAACCAACCTTTAACCGGCCTTTAACCGGCCTTTAACCGCCCTTTAACCGGCCTTTAACCGGCCTTTAACCAACCTTTAACCGGCCTTTATCCGGCCTTTAACCAACCTTTAACCGGCCTTTAACCAACCTTTAACCAACCTTTAACCGGCCTTTGACCAACCTTTGACCAGCCTTTAACCAGCCTTTAACCAACCTTTAACCAACCTTTAACCAACCTTTAACCAACCTTTGACCGGCCTTTAACCGGCCTTTAACCGGCCTTTAACCAACCTTTAACCAACCTTTAACCGGCCTTTAACCGGCCTTTAACCGGCCTTTAACCGACCTTTAACCGACCTTTAACCGACCTTTAACCAACCTTTAACCGGCCTTTCACCAACCTTTAACCGGCCTTTAACCAACCTTTAACCGGCCTTTAACCGGCCTTTAACCAAGGTAGTGTCTACAGATACGGACCCGTACCCGTCGCCTGTGGCCTACGGATACGGCACTTTCCCTTATCATAAATATTAATGAGACGGACATGAATATTAATGAGTCGGCTGATGAACGCGCTTTGTGATTGGCTGGTAATCCGACGTACATAAACATTAATGAGCCGGTTTGGTAATCCGAGTGATGAAGGCGCTTCCGTGATTCGAGGTGAATCTGCGTGCCGAGCCTGTCATGTCAGTCATCTGCTGTTCTCTTTTCTATCATGCATAATGTCTTATAAATATCATTATCTGACTTTTTCACGGACAGCGATTTGGGGGTTGAAATCAGCACTACTATTAAAAATAGCAAAACTTTTTATTCACGTGACCCTGTTCTAATAAAGCACAAACAGCAAACAAAACAAATGGCGGAACTAACAGCCAGCAAACTACAAGTATTTTTTTTACCTTCAAAAGTAGACAGACTATTACATATTAACAACCTAAACAAAACCCTGACGTGTTTTCTACGTCTGTCAACACAGACCCTGTCACAGTCACTTTAATGTTAGCGGACTCTGTTGAATGGCTAAGTTACATCACCACAAACAAATCTCACAATATCACAGTAAATCGAGTTTGTGTTTTTTTAATTCATGCCGAATTAAAGAGCTGCTCCTCACCATTCACGAGTGTTTGTTTCATATTCGACATCCTTAACTTTATCTTGTAAATTAGCGTCCGAAATTATATGGGAACATTTGCAATGGAGTTCGTCAGCCGCTTCCACCACTGAACGCGGTAAACTAATTACTAGGAACTGGACTTCAAACAATTTAGACATGGCGTCTAAAAGCGTAAAAACTGCAATGTCTAAAGTGTGAGAGGAGACGGTGTATTTTTGGTTAAATTATACAATGTTCGCCGTCAAAGTCATTCATATAAACTGCCTGTAATGTGCAGCAAATAGTAGTTAACCGGCGCCAGCTCTTCAGTGACCTTAACGGGTCCGTACCTCTAGTACAGATGCTACGGGTACGGGTCCGTACCTCTAGCATCAACCTTTAACCGGCCTTTAACCAACCTTTAACCGGCCTTTAACCGGCCTTTAACCAACCTTTAACCGGCCTTTAACCGGCCTTTAACCGGCCTTTAACCAACCTTTAACCGGCCTTTAACCCGCCTTTAACCAACCTTTAACCCGCCTTTAACCAACCTTTAACCCGCCTTTAACCAACCTTTAACCGGCCTTTAACCCGCCTTTAACCAACCTTTAACCGGCCTTTAACCAACCTTTAACCGGCCTTTAACCAACCTTTAACCGGCCTTTAACCCGCCTTTAACCAACCTTTAACCGGAATTTAACCAACCTTTAACCGGAATTTAACCAACCTTTAACCGGCCTTTTACCGCCCTCCCTACAGTCTGGTCCTCGTAAACGTTCTGATGTGATACCAGAAGTCTGTCAGTTCTCATCAGGGTTTGAATATTGTATAAATGTCATTTAACTGGTTGTTAAACTGTGCTTTGTCTCCACCAGGACCAGAACCAGAACCAGCCCACCACACCCCCACAGAACCCAGAAGACCAGGTCAGCGTTGGTCTGCAGAACCTCCAGCTGGACGGCAGACAGAGCAGGAGGAACTGATGAGAACCAGAACCTGAACCACCAGCAGCGTCTTCAGAGACCTCATCAGAACCTGGACACCAGCAGCAGAACCCACAGAACCGACTAAGGAACCTCAGGGGGAACCGGCAGCATCAGGAGCCCTAGAACTGTGGAGAACCTGAAGATGTTCCACCCGTAGAGAGAAAACGTGACGAGAATGTTCCTCCCAGTGTTCTGATCAGAGCAGTCAAATAAAACAGCAAAGTTCTGCCTCCAGTCGTGGTGATTTCTCAACACATTTAGATGATTTATTTGGTTTAAAGGAACAAAGTGGATTAGTTTAGAGACGACTTCCTGTCAGAGAGTCTCAGAGTCGATCAAACAGGAAGTCAGGAGGTTCTTAGTTTCCCCCTGAAGGTTCATAGATCAGCTGTTCACCATGAAAAACCAGGAAGTCCAGAATATGAAAAGGACTGACTCCAGGGAAACAAGCATGTTGTGTGTCTTTGTGGTTGTTTTGTGTTATATTGTGGTAATTTTGTGTCATATTTAGGTTGTTTTGTGTTATATTTTGGTTGTTTTGTGTTATATTTGGTAGTTTTGTGTTATATTGTGATTGTTTTGTGTCATATTTTGGTTGTTTCGTGTCATATTTTGGTTGGTTTGTGTTATATTTGGTAGTTTTGTGTTATTTTGTGGTTGTTTTGTGTCATATTGTGGTAGTTTTGTGTTATATTTGGTAGTTTTGTGTCATATTTTGGTTGTATTGTGTTATATTGTGGATGTTTTGTGTTACATTTTGGTCGTTTAGTGTCTGTGTTTGTTTTTCGTCTTTCATTCATGGTTTTGTGTTTCATTTTTGTCATTTTTTGTCATTATTTTTGCTGCTTCACTGGTCTCATATTCTGACAATCTGTGTGACTGTGGATGCTGTACATTCTACATTGTATAATTGTGATCATGTTGTGTCTCTTTGTGGATGTTTTGTGTGTTTTAAAATGAGAGCGATGGATGATAACATAAAAACCGTTGAGTTTCAGATGAATTCATTTAGAAATGAGTCGCTGGGTGTCTCTGTGAGAACAAACTGAACCTTTTCTAGATTCTTTGTGATATTTGTGGGTTTAAGGCGACACACTGTGAGGTTTGTGTTTCTTCCTGCTGTGCAGTGGCGCCTCCTGCTGGCTGGAAGGAAGAACTGCTCCAAAGACAGAAAAACACGGAAAACGGAGAAAACAGAGAAAGAATCAAAACCAGAAGAAGAAGCGAACAAAGAGCAGCTGAAGGAACATCAGGAGGAACAGTTTGTCTGTTTTTGGTGTTTTATTTTGTCTGTTTGTGGTCATTTTGCGTCTTGCTTTGTTTGTTTCGTGTCACATTTTATTTGTTTTTGTTCTCATTTTCCTTGTTTTGTTTCACATTTTATTTGTTTTTGCCGGTTTTCTTTCAAATTTTGTTTATTTTTCTCAATTCATTTGTTTTGTGTCTCATTTCATTCGTTTTTTGTCTCATTTTCTTTGTTTTGTTTCTCATTTGTTTGTTTTTTGTCTTGTTTTGTTTGTTTTTGTCTCATCTTGTTTGCTTTTGCCTCATTTTGTTTGTTTTTTGTCTCATTTTGCTGATTTCATGTCTCATTTTGTTTATTTCATGTCTCATTTTGTTTATTTCGTGTCTCATTTTGTTTATTTCATGTCTCACTTTGTTTACTTCGTGTCTCACTTTGTTTATTTCATGTCTCCTTTTGTTTATTTCTTGTCTCACTTTGTTTATTTCATGTCTCATTTTGTTTATTTCGTGTCTCATTTTGTTTATTTCGTGTCTCATTTTGTTTATGTCGTGTCTCACTTTGTTTATTTCGTGTCTCACTTTGTTTATTTCATGTCTCATTTTGTTTATTTCGTGTCTCATTTTGTTTATTTCATGTCTCCTTTTGTTTATTTCTTGTCTCACTTTGTTTATTTCATGTCTCCTTTTGTTTATTTCTTGTCTCACTTTGTTTATTTCATGTCTCATTTTGTTTATGTCGTGTCTCACTTTGTTTATTTCGTGTCTCATTTTGTTTATTTCGTGTCTCATTTTGTTTATTTCGTGTCTCATTTTGTTTATTTCATGTCTCATTTTGTTTATGTCGTGTCTCACTTTGTTTATTTCATGTCTCATTTTGTTTATTTCGTGTCTCATTTTGTTTATTTCATGTCTCCTTTTGTTTATTTCTTGTCCCACTTTGTTTATTTCATGTCTCCTTTTGTGTATTTCTTGTCTCACTTTGTTTATTTCATGTCTCATTTTGTTTATTTCGTGTCTCACTTTGTTTATTTCGTGTCTCACTTTGTTTATTTCATGTCTCATTTTGTTTATTTCGTGTCTCACTTTGTTTATTTCATGTCTCATTTTGTTTATTTCGTGTCTCATTTTGTTTATTTCATGTCTCCTTTTGTTTATTTCTTGTCTCACTTTGTTTATTTCATGTCTCCTTTTGTTTATTTCTTGTCTCACTTTGTTTATTTCATGTCTCATTTTGTTAATTTCGTGTCTCATTTTGTTTATTTCATGTCTCATTTTGTTTATGTCGTGTCTCACTTTGTTTATTTCGTGTCTCATTTTGTTTATTTCGTGTCTCATTTTGTTTATTTCGTGTCTCATTTTGTTTATTTCATGTCTCATTTTGTTTATTTCGTGTCTCATTTTGTTTATTTCATGTCTCCTTTTGTTTATTTCTTGTCTCACTTTGTTTATTTCATGTCTCATTTTGTTTATTTCGTGTCTCATTTTGTTTATTTCATGTCTCATTTTGTTTATGTCGTGTCTCACTTTGTTTATTTCATGTCTCCTTTTGTTTATTTCTTGTCTCACTTTGTTTATTTCATGTCTCATTTTGTTTATGTCGTGTCTCATTTTGTTTATTTCGTGTCTCATTTTGTTTATTTCGTGTCTCATTTTGTTTATTTCTGTCTCCTGCTGTTGTGATAAACTCATCGTGTCGGTGCAGAGCTGCAGGTTGTTATAATCAGAGTGAACAGCAGAGGTCAGTGTTTCCGTCAGTCTGCAGTACTTATTCTGGGAGTTTCCTCTTTTTTCTGCTGTTCTCTGCTTCATACATGATCCCAGATATGATCCTAGACATGAACCCCACCCAGAACACGGAACGCAGACTGGAGGTTCTACAGTTCATGATCCTGATTCAGTCCAGCATCTGAACATATTAAAATATTAAACTGACACTGAAAAGTCACTGATTTTATTCACTCTATGATTCCTTTCTGTCTCTTTTATACTTATTGTTATTTAATGACCTGTTGTCATTTTGGGTCTGGTTTTGTTCATAATGTGTCTTATTCTGGTCATTTTGTTCTTTTATTTACATTATTCTGGGTCTTATTTTTGCTTTTCTGTGTCTCCTCGTGGTTGTTTCATGTCTTAATTTGGTTTAGTTTTGTCTCATTTTCATCATTTTCTCTTATTTTGGTCATTGTGTTTCATATATTTTCATTTTTACAATATCTTTTTGTGGTTGTTTTATGTCTAATTTGGTCATGTTTTAATTTGTGTTGCATTTTCATGGTGTGTTTTATTTTGGTCATGTTGTGTCATTTTGTGTTTCTTTGTGTTTCTTTAGGTTATCTTGTGTCTCATTTTCATCATTTTCATGTATTTGTGTCTGATTTTGAACATTTTTGTCTGTATGTTTTCATGTTGTACCTCCTTTTCTTGTTGTCTCATTTTTGATAATTTTGTGTCTTATTTTGCTATTATGTGTAGTTTGCTTCTTTTTTTGTTATTTCATGTCTTTTTGTGGTTAGTGTCCCACTCGATCCACTCATAACTGTAAAACCCAAGCATAGAAAAAAAGAACAAAAATAATATATACGTAATAAATAATATATGTGTTATATATAATATGTATATATTTTGGTGTCATTTGTTTGTTTATTTTTTGTCTCATTTTGTTTGTTTTTTCTCATGTCATTTGTTTTTTTTTCTCATTTTATCTGTTTAGACACACTTTGTCATTCATTGAATTAACTATTAAAGTACACTGCTGAGGCCTTTATTTTGTATTAGCATAATGTGATTATTTTTTCCCCGGTGTTTTGTTGTGAAGGGGTGCTCCGGAAGCGCTGCGCTGCATTGCGGAACTTTAACGGCGCTGTGTTCGGAAAAGGCGTAAACATCCCGCAAACATTAGCGCCTGAAAACAGCGACTCATTCCGCCTCTCTGCGGTTCATGTGAAGCCTGTCGGTGCCGTCGCTAGTCCCGGTACCGTCTGTGGTGGTCGCAGTGACCGTCGGCAGAGCAGCAGCAGAGTCGGGGCGTTAGCCAGCCAGTTAGCCGTAGCATTAGCAGTAGCATTAGCAGTAGCTCCGGACCGGAACCATGATAGCGCTCATCAACAAGCTGCTGGACTGGTTCAAGGCGCTGTTCTGGAAAGAGGAGATGGAGCTCACCCTGGTGGGGCTCCAGTACTCCGGGAAGACCACCTTCGTCAACGTGATAGCGGTAAGAGACGCCCTCCGCCGGCTAGCAGCTGTCAGTTAGCCGCTCCATTGTTGTCCACCTCTGGGGCTCCGGCTCGGTTCCGGTCTCATCCGAACCTCCGCTCCCCGCTGATTGTGACGGTTAAACGGCCTCACACCTGCCCCGGTGGACGTTTAACCTCCACGGTCAGTGTCCCGGACAGGAGGCCGTCTCCCGGGTCCAGACCTCCATCAGAGGCCGGAGAGCGGAGCTGCGAGTCCGTTGATGGAGGTCCGGTCCTCGGTCAGAGTGACCTTCCTCCGCCCGGAGAGCAGCACCGGTAGAGAGGAAATCTGATCATTTAGGGTCTCTTAGTGGTGGTTTTCTGTGGTCATTAGTGTCTCTGCAGTCATTTAGTGTTTTTTTTGTCGTCAGTTTGGTTGTGTTTGTGCCTTTTTGTGGTCATTTTCTGTATTTTTACGGTGAGTTTGAGTCTCTTAGTCGGTGTTTTGTGTTTTTTTTAGACTTAAATGACTAAATTCAGTTGTTCCAGCAGCTGGATGTTCAATAAAGGGGCAAACAACAAGACAATGCGGGATATTAAGGCATAAAGTGAATGTAAAACAAGACTAATTAAGGTTAAAAATATAGAAAATATATTTACAGTATATAAGATTGACAATATTTTTTATGTTTTACAACTAAACAGAAATGTACAAATAAGCAGAATTCTTTTTTCTGTGGTCATTAGTGTCTGCATTATTTAGTGTTTTTTGTCATCAGTTTGACTCTTTTTGTGGTCATTTTGTGTGTTTATATGATCATTTTGAGGTTCTTTGTGGAGGTTTTCCACTAAATTCAGGTGTTCCAGCCGCTGGATGTTCAATAAAGAAGTAAACAAAAAGAATAGACAGACTGTCAGAGTACAAAGTGAAGGTAGAATGAAATAAAACAGGGCTAGATAAAAGATTAAAAAAATATGTAAAAAATCAATGCAATGTACAAGACTGACCGTATTTATTTATTTAAGAATCAGGGTTTTTGTGACTCTGAGCTGTGATTTTGTGTGTTTTTTGTGCTCACTTTGTGTCTCTGGTGGTTTTTTGTTCACTTTGTGTCTCAGATCGGTCAGCTGGTAATCGGCTGTTAGTAGTAAAAGTTTTCATTTATATAAAACCTCCAGACTGAACCGGAGTGTTTCACTGTGATTCTCATTCACATGTTAATGTTCAAAACAGCTTTAATTTCTATCTGAAGAACATAAAAAGAACATAGAATGAACGTAAAATGAACCAGACGCCGTGGTTGGATGCAGTGATGGATAAAAAAATAGTGGGAATTCTGTAAAAAGTGAGTTTTTAATCTCTGAAGTCAGTTCATCTGCTGGACCAAATAATTAGTAGATAATAATTTAAAAAAGATAAATTAATACGAAACACTACATAAGGAATAAAAACTCAAAATAAACTGAATATTCTTCAGTCTGGTAGGTTATTATCTATGAGCTGGACTTCTGTCAAACATCCAGTGACAGCTGGTTAACGGTAAGTTCTTCAGACTTTTCTGGATTTTTTTCAGCTTAAAGTCAGTGTTTGGAGTAAATCGATTAAAATCATTAATAGTGGTTCTGAAGTAAATCTCCTCTTGAGACTCGGTTGTTTCTCAGTGATGAACGATGTGAAATCTGTGACGAGTTAAAGCTGATAAAAGACTGATTTTGGTTTGGTTTCATGTTTAGCAGACATTAAGGAGGGTTTTTGTGTGTTCCAGTCTGGACAGTTCAGTGAAGACATGATTCCTACGGTCGGGTTCAACATGAGGAAGATCACCAAAGGAAACGTCACCATCAAGGTCGGTTCAGTTCTCATAAATTATTCAGAAACATCAGAAGAACGTCACACAGACTCAGAAACAGATGCTAATTTACTGCTGTTCTCTCTAGAATGGGATTTCAGACTGAATATTTAGGATTGAAACGGTTTTGAAGACGTTTCTCTAAAATGACAATATTCAGTTTCCTTTCCCTCTCCTTCCTGTTTTTACTGTAGCTCACTGATCTGGGTTTTATTTTTTACTGCCTTTATTCTCATGTTGTCAATTTTTCTGAGCAAAATGTGGAACCAGGATTTCTCTGGATTCATAAACTTCCATCTCATCTTTTTTTACGTAAACATGATAGTATTTGGAGTTGAAATGTGTATTTTTATTGCGGTGTGGTTAAAAATGTCCCATGACCCCCTCAGCTCTGATCCACCGTTCTACCAGCAGGACCAAATCAGTTCTCCTGCTGTCGGTCAGAACCTCCCTTCCACCTCCCTAGAGTAAACTCCCAGGGAGGCGGAGAAGTGTGATACTCCTGTAGTTAGAACTCGCTCTTCCTGTCCTCCTTCTTGAAGATAGGAACCACCACTCCACAGGTACCGTACCTGATGTCCATAAGACGTTATAGAGACGTGTCAGCCAGGACAGTCCAACAATGTCCTTCAGCATCTCAGGTGGATCTCATCCACACCTGGAGCCTTGGAGGAGCTTCTTAACTACCTCGGTGACCTCTGCCACAGATATGGATGAAGATCCCCCCCGAGTCTTCAGGCTCTGCCTCCCCCACAGAGGACGTGTTTACCGGGTTCAGGAGTTCCTCAAAGTGATCTTTCTACTGCCCAATGCTTTGACAGCTTCCCTCACCGCTGGTGTCCACTAGTGGGTTCTTGGGTTTCCACCATGACAGACACCAGTGACCTTCAGACCACAGCTCCTAACAGCTGCTTCTGCAATGGAGGCTTTGAACATGGACCACTCAGACTCCAGGTCCCCAACCTCCCCCTGGATGCAGGACAAACTCTTCTGGAGGTGGGAGTTGAAAACCCCACAGACAGGGTCCTCCTCCAGATGTTCCCAGTTCACCCTCACTTCACGTTTGGATTTACCAGCTCTGTCCAGCAGTCTTCCATCAGATCCAACTCACCACCAGGTGGAGATCAGCTGACAGCTCTGCTCCTCTCTTCACCCGAGTGTCTGAGACATACGAGGTCTGATGATACGACTATGAAGTCCATCATGGACCTTTGTCCTAAGGTGTTCTGGTACCAGGTACACTGATGACAACCTTCTGTTCTATCATGGAGTTTGTTATGTCCAGTCTATGACTAGAACAGAAGTCCAAGAACAGAACACCTCTCAGGTTCAGATCAGGTCGTTCCTCCCTGCAGGTTTCTCCATCTTTGCCCATTGAGTGTTGAAGTCCTCCAGGAGAACTATGGAGTCCTCAGGTGGTACCCCTTCCAGGAACCACTCAGAGACTCCAAGAAGGTCTAGTACTCTGAACTGTTTCATAAGAACAGAGTTTATCCTCAGAGAAGAGACCCTCTGGTTCTCGTTCTCTCAGGACTATGGGGTACCAAGCTCGCTGATATGATCCGTCTGGTCCATGTAGAACCACAGTGAGAGCTGTGTCCTCATACTCAGCACAAAGTCAGACTGGTTTCCAGTGGGTGTTGGACTCCAGTGGCTGCTCCTTGTCTCTGGTCCTGTTTGTGGTCTTCATGGATCTCAAGGATCAGTCGGGGTGAGGAAGGTGTCCGGTTTGTGGACCTCAGGATCACATCCCTGCCCTTTACAGATGATGTGGTTCTGTTGGTTCCTCAGACCTTCAGCAGCACTGGAGCAGTTTTCAGCTGAGTGTAAAGCGGTGGGGATGAGGATCAGAACCTCCAAGTCTGAGGCCATGGTTCTCTGATGGAGACCGGTGCCTCCATCTGTCCATGAGAGATGGACAGGCGGATTGGTGCAGCATCAGCAGTGATGAAGGCGTTGTACTGAACCGTGGTGGTGAATAGGGAGCTGAACCTCAAGGAGAAGATCTCAGTTTACCATCATCTACGTTCCAACCCTCAACGGGCTTTGCAAAAGTTCTGTTACACTTGAAAATGAACACAAAGATTTTTTGGTACAATAAGATAATTTTTTATTTTCCAAATATTTCAATATATGTGTTAATGATAATATTAATCAGAAATGTGGCCACCCAAAAGTTTTATCTTATTGCACCAAAAAATCTTTGTGTTCATTTTCGTGAGTGTCTCAAGTGTAACAGAACTTTTGCAAAGCCCGGTATGGTCATGAGCTCTGGGTAGTGACCCAAAGAATGAGATCATGGATACAAGCGTCTGAAATGAGCTTCCTCTGTAGGGTGTCTGGGCTCAGCCTTAGTCCTCCTGGGAGGAGACCCCAGGGTACACCCAGAATTTACTGGAGGGAATGTATGTCTCATCTGGCCTGGGAACGCCTCTGGAAGAGCTGGAAAGTAGGAGGAACGTCTGGAATGACCTGCTTCAACCCAACCGAAGACAAAAGGAAGAAAATGGAGCAATGAATGTTTTAGTTTCAGGTAACAAAATCTGTTTTTTGTCCTTTTTATCTGTTTGTCTGTAGCTCTGGGACATCGGTGGTCAGCCTCGGTTCAGGAGTATGTGGGAACGTTACTGTCGAGGAGTCAGCGCCATCGTGTGAGTTTCCTTCACCAGTATTTCACGGCATTCTCATGGTGTTCTCATGGTGTTTTCTTGGTGTTCTCATGGTGTTTTCTTGGTGTTCTCATGGTGTTTTCTTGGTGTTCTCATGGTGTTCTCACTGTGTTTTCTTGTTGTTTTCATGGTGTTTCCTCCTGTTGCAGGTACATGGTGGATGCAGCAGATCCAGAGAAGATTGAAGCCTCCAAGAATGAACTCCACAACCTGCTGGACAAACCTCAGCTGCAGGGAATCCCTGTAAGAACACAAACCTCAGTGTTGTTATTAACCAGCTGCTAATTTAATGATGGTCTGTTTCTGAAGACTATAAATGCCGTGAGTGAATATATTTTCCTGTCAGTGACTCTGAGCTGCACTTTATCACTCTGAACCGTTGATAGTCATTTAAACATAAAACTCAGCATTCAGTCACTAACAGAATCATTAGGAGACGGATCTATGACATCAGGTTACTTCTTAAAGTAGATTTAAATCTGAAATGCTGAACAGGACCTGGACCAGGTTAGCTTCACAGCGTCCATTACCATGGTGATACATCTTCACAGCGTCCGTTACCATGGCGATACATCTTCACAGCGTCCGTTACCATGGCGATACATCTTCACAGCGTCTGTTACCATGGCGATACATCTTCACAGCGTCCGTTACCATGGCGATACATCTTCACAGCGTCCGTTACCATGGCGATACATCTTCACAGCGTCCGTTACCATGGCGATACATCTTCACAGCGTCCGTTACCATGGCGATACATCTTCACAGCGTCCGTTACCATGGCGATACATCTTCACAGCGTCCGTTACCATGGCGATACATCTTCACAGCGTCCGTTACCATGGCGATACATCTTCACAGCGTCCGTTACCATGGCGATACATCTTCACAGCGTCCGTTACCATGGCGATACATCTTCACAGCGTCCGTTACCATGGCGATACATCTTCACAGCGTCCGTTACCATGGCGATACATCTTCACAGCGTCCGTTACCATGGCGATACATCTTCACAGCATCCATTACCATGGTGATACATCTTCACAGCGTCCGTTACCATGGCGATACATCTTCACAGCGTCTGTTACCATGGCGATACATCTTCACAGCGTCTGTTACCATGGCGATACATCTTCACAGCGTCCGCTACCATGGCGATACATCTTCACAGCGTCCGTTACCATGGCGATACATCTTCACAGCGTCCGTTACCATGGCGATACATCTTCACAGCGTCCGTTACCATGGCGATACATCTTCACAGCGTCCGTTACCATGGCGATACATCTTCACAGCGTCCGTTACCATGGTGATACATCTTCACAGCGTCCGTTACCATGGCGATACATCTTCACAGCGTCTGTTACCATGGCGATACATCTTCACAGCGTCTGTTACCATGGCGATACATCTTCACAGCGTCCGTTACCATGGCGATACATCTTCACAGCGTCCGTTACCATGGCGATACATCTTCACAGCGTCCGTTACCATGGCGATACATCTTCACAGCGTCTGTTACCATGGCGATACATCTTCACAGCGTCCGTTACCATGGCGATACATCTTCACAGCGTCCGTTACCATGGCGATACATCTTCACAGCGTCCGTTACCATGGCGATACATCTTCACAGCGTCCGTTACCATGGCGATACATCTTCACAGCGTCTGTTACCATGGCGATACATCTTCACAGCGTCTGTTACCATGGCGATACATCTTCACAGCGTCCGTTACCATGGCGATACATCTTCACAGCGTCCGTTACCATGGCGATACATCTTCACAGCGTCCGTTACCATGGCGATACATCTTCACAGCGTCCGTTACCATGGCGATACATCTTCACAGCGTCCGTTACCATGGCGATACATCTTCACAGCGTCCGTTACCATGGCGATACATCTTCACAGCGTCCGTTACCATGGTGATCTGGGAGGTTTAAACAGCCTCCTTGGTTACAATGAAGTTTTAATCTGTTTATGATCTCAGAACCTCCAGCTTTCCATCTGTTCCTGTTAGAAGCTGCTCAGAACCCAAGATTAACATCTAAACATCTGATGTTTGCTCCTCAGGTTCTGGTTCTGGGGAATAAGAGGGACCTGTCAGGAGCTCTGGATGAGAAGGAGCTCATAGAGAGGATGTGAGTCCAACAGCACCACGGTTCTGTTCAGCTCAGTTTTAGCTGCTGTTTGCTTCCTGTTTGACCGTCTGACTGTTTCTGAACAGGAACCTGTCGGCCATCCAGGACAGAGAGATCTGCTGCTACTCCATCTCCTGCAAGGAGAAAGACAACATCGGTAACACACACACTCCTATAAAGTTCTGTGTTTAAACTCTCTATTCAGTAACTATGAATCCAGTTAGTTCTAGTTTTCATCTCTGTCAAAAAGTTGAAACCACCTTAAACCTGAAGATGGAGCAGTTGATAAAACCCTCAGCTGGTAAAGAGTTCTCAAACTTTGTCCAAAATGACTCAAAACTTTACAAAGAAGGGCTGAAGATTTGTGACATGAAATGACATGAAATCGACTAAAATGACTACCTTTGTGCATTATGATGTAAAACTTTTCCAAAATGACTCCAAACTTTCTTTTGTCTTGAATGATAAATGACTGTTCCAAAGGATTCAGACGTCTTCAGAATGCCTACTTGGAGTTAGCGGTGTTTAACTTCTGGAAGATAAAGTTATTAAATCCTGTTGGTCTGATAAGTGAGGCAATAAATTGGTACAATGGTCCTCCTTTTACTCCACAATCTGGCTTTACTCTTAGACAGAAACAAAGTTTTACCACAAAACTCACCACTAACCTCACTTTAGCCTCAGTTTAGTTCTCAGCTCCAGTTTAATCTTTAGCTCCAGTTTAATCCTCAGCTCCAGTTTAATCTTCAGCTCCAGTTTAATCTTTAGCTCCAGTTTAATCCTCAGCTCCAGTTTAATCTTTAGCTCCAGTTTAATCTTTAGCTCCAGTTTAATCTTTAGCTCCAGTTTAATCCTCAGCTCCAGTTTAATCTTTAGCTCCAGTTTAATCCTCAGCTCCAGTTTAATCCTCAGCTCCAGTTTAATCTTTAGCTCCAGTTTAATCTTCAGCTCCAGTTTAATCCTCAGCTCCAGTTTAATCTTTAGCTCCAGTTTAATCTTTAGCTCCAGTTTAATCTTCAGCTCCAGTTTAATCTTCAGCTCCAGTTTAATCTTCAGCTCCAGTTTAATCTTCAGCTCCAGTTTAATCTTCAGCTCCAGTTTAATCCTCAGCTCCAGTTTAATCCTCAGCTCCAGTTTAATCTTCAGCTCCAGTTTAATCTTCAGCTCCAGTTTAATCTTCAGCTCCAGTTTAATCCTCAGCTCCAGTTTAGTCTTTAGCTCCAGTTTAATCCTCAGCTCCAGTTTAATCTTTAGCTCCAGTTTAATCTTTAGCTCCAGTTTAATCTTTAGCTCCAGTTTAATCTTTAGCTCCAGTTTAGTCCTCAGCTCCAGTTTAATCTTCAGCTCCAGTTTAATCTTCAGCTCCAGTTTAATCCTCAGCTCCAGTTTAATCCTCAGCTCCAGTTTAATCCTCAGCTCCAGTTTAATCTTCAGCTCCAGTTTAATCTTCAGCTCAAGTTTAATCTTCAGCTCCAGTTTAATCTTCAGCTCCAGTTTAATCCTCAGCTCCAGTTTAGTCTTTAGCTCCAGTTTAATCCTCAGCTCCAGTTTAATCTTTAGCTCCAGTTTAATCTTTAGCTCCAGTTTAATCTTTAGCTCCAGTTTAGTCCTCAGCTCCAGTTTAGTCCTCAGCTCCAGTTTAGTCCTCAGCTCCAGTTTAATCCTCAGCTCCAGTTTAATCCTCAGCTCCAGTTTAATCCTCAGCTCCAGTTTAATCTTTAGCTCCAGTTTAATCTTTAGCTCCAGTTTAATCTTTAGCTCCAGTTTAATCTTTAGCTCCAGTTTAATCTTTAGCTCCAGTTTAATCTTCAGCTCCAGTTTAATCTTCAGCTCCAGTTTAATCCTCAGCTCCAGTTTAATCCTCAGCTCCAGTTTAATCCTCAGCTCCAGTTTAATCCTCAGCTCCAGTTTAATCCTCAGCTCCAGTTTAATCCTCAGCTCCAGTTTAATCTTTAGCTCCAGTTTAATCTTTAGCTCCAGTTTAATCTTCAGCTCCAGTTTAATCTTCAGCTCCAGTTTAATCTTCAGCTCCAGTTTAATCCTCAGCTCCAGTTTAATCCTCAGCTCCAGTTTAATCCTCAGCTCCAGTTTAATCTTCAGCTCCAGTTTAATCTTCAGCTCCAGTTTAATCTTCAGCTCCAGTTTAATCTTCAGCTCCAGTTTAATCCTCAGCTCCAGTTTAATCTTTAGCTCCAGTTTAATCTTCAGCTCCAGTTTAATCCTCAGCTCCAGTTTAATCCTCAGCTCCAGTTTAATCCTCAGCTCCAGTTTAATCTTCAGCTCCAGTTTAATCCTCAGCTCCAGTTTAATCTTCAGCTCCAGTTTAATCTTTAGCTCCAGTTTAATCTTCAGCTCCAGTTTAATCTTCAGCTCCAGTTTAATCCTCAGCTCCAGTTTAATCTTCAGCTCCAGTTTAATCCTCAGCTCCAGTTTAATCCTCAGCTCCAGTTTAATCCTCAGCTCCAGTTTAATCCTCAGCTCCAGTTTAATCCTCAGCTCCAGTTTAATCCTCAGCTCCAGTTTAATCTTTAGCTCCACATCATTCCAGAGCTTTCTTCTCTCTCTGCAGACATCACCCTCCAGTGGCTGATCCAACACTCCCGGACTAAGAGGAGTTCCTGAGAAATGACATCAGAACAGGCCACGCCCACTTTACCCTAATTGCCCCTAATGCCCTCCCCCTCCTGCCCCTCCAGATGCACTGATACTGAACCAGTTTGATCAGAAACCAAAGACTTGCAGACATCTAACCTTCTCCACCTCACAGCACACTTTAAATAGAAGACTGAAATCAGATTTCTAAACACAGAACTGAAGATAATTAATCATTTATATCTTCATTAAACAACAGTTTGTCTTCTACAAACTTTGTCGAAGCAGAAATCAGGTTTTTGAACCCCGACCAGCCTCCAGCATGCAGCATTTGTGGAAGTAGTCTCTGTTTCCACCTTCATGTGATCATAAAGAATCAGCTGCTGTATCTGTGGAGGTTCCAGCAGAGTTAAAGCAGAAGGAATGTTAGTCCACACTGAAGAATGGGACTGAAAGTAGTGTGACATCCTGGTCATTTAGGTTTTATATTCACATTAGGACAAACCTTCCTCTGTCTGCCCACATGGATTATTATCAGCATGTTGAGATCATTGATTCAACCAGTTTCTGTCTGATAAAGGGTGTCATTTATTTTAAAAACATAGCTGTTTGTGCAGGTTTTGGGTTCATATAATGACCTGATTATCTCCTGTTTCTGTTGTTTTACCTGCATGGAGGAAGTTTAGTCCAGCAGTAACATGATTGATTGCTTTTTTAACCTTTGGTTTCGCTTGTCGAAGCAAAACAGACGCTTTTGTTCGTTAAAGCTCAGAAATGACAGGAAAATACAGACATTTCTGTCTGGTGTTGTGGATATTTTCCCTTAAAGAGAAGAAAGAACTGCTTGCTGTTGGTTCTTCTCTTTCCTGAAATCTGCTCTTCCATAGATGGACTTATAGCAGCTGGATGTCGTCTTTGTTTCACTAAACCGGCTCTCAAACACTAAAACATCCTGCAGGTGTTTTTCCAGGAGCAGATTTTAGCAGAAACTCTTATATCCTGATATTTCCAGCTCAGCAGTGACTCTAACCCAACTGAATCCTCTCTGCTGCTTCCATTTACATTTTTAGAAGACGCCTAAAATCTGCAGAAACATGGTTAGAAAACACCTAAAATCTGCAGAAACATGGTTAGAAAACACCTAAAATCTGCAGAAACATGGTTAGAAAACACCTAAAATCTGGGAACATAAACCAAACTCCTGCTGAGTGTAAATGAGATAATAAACTGGACCGGTGAGTCCAGAATCGTTGGTATCGGTGCATCTCCACAGATCCACACAGCAGCTTCCAGGAGAAATGAACTTTATCTGCTGTCCACAACTTTAATTCATGGACAAACCTCCAAGAATCTTTTTCCTTTAATGGCGGTAAAACCCACCGTTAGCATGGTTAGCATGGTCAGCTGCTGTGTGGGTCCGTGCTTTTTTTCCCATGATCCTCCTCTTCCTCTCCCTCCATCCATAGCTTCACTTTCTCTACTCCTTCCTGTCTGTCGTAAACTGCTCGTCCTCCTCCTGTTTCCTCTTTTCTTAATTTTAAATGTTCTCTCTCTTCCTGGTCGCCAAGCCCCGCCCCCTCGCCAAGCCCCGCCCCTCGCCGTCTCTCTCTCTCTCTCTCTCTCTCCGGCCGAGCGAGGGATTAAGAACCTTTTTATTGCACTGTTTTGATTTTTGTTTTTGTAAGATATTAATAATGAGAATAATGTTAATAATCTTCTTATTGTGACATAACCGGCCGTACAGAAAGTGGTACTTCACCTGCAGAAGGTTTCTGTTCATATCTCTGTAATAAGGAGCTTTTTATTTCTTTTGTATTTTTATTTTATATTGTTCTTCTGTTGACTTCATAAGTCTAACCAGTGTTTCTGCTCTGTCGCTGCTGATTGGACCGGAGGTGTCATGTGACCTCAGTGACCTCACCCATTTAAAATGTTTTCTTCATGACGACATGAATGACAGCGTATTTATGAGAGAGATAAAAGAAATGACAGTTTTTAAACTAGTTTTATTCGTTTAGGTTTCCTGTACTTTATCAGATGGTCAGAAATTAACGGAAAATTCAGCAATTAACTGAAAAATGGCCTCATAAATGTCAAAGTCTGTGGCTGCCAGTATTCAAACTTTCAGTAAAGATAACAGACAATACATTTAGCTTTTTGTGTGCATTAAAATGATCTAATTCTGATTTAAAATAAGACTCCATTTAGCAACAAACACTAATAACCTTTAAATACCAAGAATTGGACTGAATTTGGCAGAAAAATTGTGCAAATAAACTTAATTAGCCGCTTTTTAATGTAATTACTTCCAGTTCGTTTTTTGACTGTTGCCAATAATTCAAGTTTGATTTTTATTAGAAATTACCTGAAATTGGGATGTCTGTAAAATTTTAAAAACCTGTCTGTCGTATTGCCTCATTATTGTTAATATTGTCATTTTTAAGCATGATAATGATTTTTATGGGAGTTTTTTGGTCCATTTTAATGTTGACGGCCGTAAACCTACCAAGTGTTCTGCTGTAGGAGTGAACATGAGTCTTTATGCACTCAAACTGGCCCAAAATTGCTTCATAATTATCCAGAAGAACTCAAAACAAATCCAAAATCAATTAAAATGTGTTCAAAATTATTTAAACTTTGTCCAAGATGACTCAAAGATGCTCCAAATAATTGACATTTGTCCAAAATGACTGAAAACCAGCTGCAGAGTGAACATGAGTCCAAAATGACTTGAAGCTTGTTCAGAGCGAGCCAGAACTGCTCCGAAATGAAATAAAAGTGCACTCAAAATGACTCAAAATTTGTCCCATTTTGGACAAAAGCATGTGGAAAATGACTCAACGATGGTCCAAAATAACTGGAATTTGTCTGACATTCCTCAAACCTTACTGCAAGACTTAACATGAGTCTTCTTATGAACATATTTCTGTTATTTATTGGTGCATCTTTGCTTCATGCTAATGATGAAAGTGAAGGTTTGTTTTTTTTTATTTTATTTAAACCTTCAGCAAAACTTTCAACATAAATATAAATAAACTCATAAATATTCTGCTGTCTTAAAACCTCTCTCAGAAATACTCGAGTCTCAAACCGTAGCACCGAATCATTGTTAGCTTTAACGTGTTAGCATTAGCCTGTTAGCGCGCTAATGTCCTGGTCACATCTGTGGCCTCGCATCACATCCTGGTCCCGACAGCAGCCAATCAGATGGCAGAACAAACAGGAAATGAAGGAGCATCACCTGTTTGTGTGTTGTTCTGTCCGGAGCTCGTTTAGTTTCCGAGTGGTCAAATCGTCAGCAGTGCATCATGGGAGATTTATTCTGCTGCTTCACTGTCGGGACGAACAGAGTTAAAGAGATTCAAGGCTTTCGTTAAAGACCCGATCGAAACGTTTAGCCAGGAGCCAGGTTCAAACTTCAGAAGTTTCTCCTCAGCCAAGTTCTTCATTTCGTCTGTTTAGAATATTTCCACGTTTAGGTTCCCAGAAACTATGTTAAGAGGAACAGCCAACGACATACAGGTGTGTTAAATTTTGACCCCCGGAGCTGGAGAAAGATTGAAGTTCCAGAAATAGAAGATCAGAGTCTCAGAAACACAAGTTCAACATACAAATAATCCTTAAATCTATAAACAGAATTCTTTAAAATGCCTTCACTGATTCCCAGCTCCCAAATACTCCGGTTCTAATTCAACAATGTGAAACTAAACCTACAGAGAATGTTGGATTAAACCTGTTAGATCAGACCAATGAGACAGAAGAGTGAAAGATCAAACCCCAAACAACACGAGATCAAACTACGAATCAAACTGTCAGGAACACAAGATTTCAACCCCAACAAGCAGAACTACACTAAAACAAGACGAGGTTAAACCTTTAGAACCAGGTCAGAGCTCCAACAAGGCAAATTTTATCTACCAATGTGACTCTGAACCTTCAAAAACCTGAAAAAACATGAGATTGAACTTGTGAGAACACAAAGTTTATCCTTCAAAAGAGTAAAAGCAAACTTGTAGGAACACCAGCTCCCCAAAACGCAAGATCACACTGGTAGGAACCAAGACTGAAGCCCCAACAGATCCAGATCAAATGAGAGATCAAACCCCCAAGAACATGAGACTGAACTTGTGAGGACACAGAATTAAACCCCCAGCAGATCTAAAACAAACTTGCAAGATGAACGTCAACAAGGCAGAGGAACTGAAATCCCAAAAAATGGGAGATCAAACTTGTAGGAACCAAGATGGAACCCATGAGAATCAGAGAATGACCTCCCAAAATGTGAGATTGAACTTCCAAAAATGCAGGTTTTACCCACTGAGGATGTGAAATGAAACCCTAAAGAAGATACATGAATCTTCTCTGGTTAGCGAAGGTTCCACACCAAAGCCAAACGCCTGTTTTCAGTGCCAAACTCTAAAGAGAACCATGAGTGGTTCTAAGTCTGAAGCTCAGCTCTGTTGATCCCGACAGTGAAAAGCTGCTTTTATCTTCACGATCACTTTGAACCGAGATTCTGAAGCAGCTGGTGAAGACCTGAAGCTTCCTGAAGATCCTGAACATTCGTGATGAAACAACAAGCACAACCGGCTGAATGTCTGTAAACCAACAGCTCCTGGACGTTCAGACCTTCAGAGGATCGCTTCTCCAGCTGCTTTGGTGTTCAGGTTCTGGTGTTTTCTGAACCAGCGAGGAGTCGTCGTCCACTCGAGATCTTCTGATCAGCCAGCAAAGTGATTATTAGTTATTGAGGCCATCAGATGGATGAACTGCAGGGAGGACTTCAGGAACACATCTTTATTTGTGAGATCTCAGCCTGCAGGTGTCTGGTGTTGGAACCTGAAGTCCTCCTGAAGGTCCGCTCTGGTCGGTTCTGGTCTCTTCTGTTTGCATGCTGAGGGCAGGGATTGTATATCTGTGGGACCTGATGAAGTAAATGTAGACTTTGGTGCAACTTTACCAAAAAATGGCCTTAATCCAGTGTGTCGACCTGAGTATTAACCTGCAGAAAAGTACTGCAAGGACTTCAAACAGTGCAATAAAGTAGTCCAAGTGTGGACGTTGTGCTCTAACGTGGTGTTCTAGATGAGGTGGGATCTCATGGAGCTTACAGTACTTTTCTTATGGGTCGTACATTGGAATATGGTCATTGTGATATATAGTCTGACCTGTTGTGTTTGAAGGCGGATGATCTAGTGAAGACCTGAGATCCTGCAGGTACAAACTGAAGCTGTGCAGGATCCTTAACAGTCGTCCTGTGCAGTTAAATTCTCATCAGAAAGTCGGTATCTTCAGTTTCTGGCAGAATTGGCAGCAAAAAAAAGAAAATCCAGACGGAACGAGCAGCATCAGCAGCCTCTTAAACGACCAAACGGTCGGATCAACACTGAACCTTCAAACCTTCACCAAGGATGGTTGGTGTAGATCTCTAATAACTGGACCAGAGGCTACTTCCTGTAGAACCTGAAAAATAAGACTCTGGAAACAGGCCAGGTCACTTTAAGGTTTCCAGAGCTTTCGAGCACATCGCTGGAGTATCTGCAGCCTTTGAGGAGTCTTAGAAAGTCACAGAAGTCTTAAGAAGCTCTTCAGTTCTGAGCTTCGATACCAACAGGATTAAAAGTTACACCGTTAAATGTCAAATCAGTTGGTTTTCCTTCCGACTGAACTTCCTGAACATCACAACAGCGGCTCTTCAACTCATTTACAGTTTGGGAACGAAGACGTTGGAAAGTTCTGTTTGGACAACCTAAAAAACGAGCCGCATGTCGTGCTCACATGCAGCTCGTTTTGTGGTTTGTTCAAACAGAACTTCCTGTGTTGTGACTCATGAAGGTTGGATCATTTCAGGTCTGAAGACGAATAACGTCTCTGGAGTTATAACGGCTAACGGACAGGTCAAAACGTGGCTGAAAGCTTCGCAGGTTCTGGTTCCGTCTGGGTTTTTCTGCTGCTGGTTCTGTCCGTAGGATGAACTCAATGAGACGGCGTCAGTCTGAACCTGTTTGTACATTATTGTTTGATTCAGTTGATATAATGTGTTTTAATAGAAACATGCTTGTGTATGATACTAATTAAATACTATGAAGAAACGATGTGCTGCTGTGGTCTTTACTTCTGTCTGGTGCTGACATCAGGAGGAGATCCAGGTTTGTTTTGGTCAGAACCAAACCAAAGACTGGATCTACTCCTGTGTCTGTGTATATAAACACACACACACTTGTGTTGATTTCTTTGAACAGATTAACCATTTTATCAGTAAAATGTCCATAACCTCCTTAGCTTCAGCTCGGACTGACGTCTACGGATGTCTGTTAATATCTAAATATTCAGTCCAACGTTCAGGTTCTTCATAAAACTCAGCATCAGACTGTAGCTGCAGTGTTTCTGATCAGACAGCAGGGGGCAGCAAACACTCAGATTACTGAGACCAGAGTGGCGGTGTGATGTTCAGTTTTAGCAGAATCCTTGGATTAGTGTGAGGTCATTATTTAGCCTCAGTAGTTCCTCAATGGTTTCTCAGTAGTTTCTTCTGTTTGCTGCTGTTTATCATAAATAACCTGTGGTTTTAAAGATAATTGATTTATTTCCAGTATTTCTCCCAGTCATTTGGTTCAACATCAGACTTCACCTCTTGTGGTTCAAACATATAATATAATATAATACATATTCACATAAATGAATTGAACGTCTTTAATAAGTTCTCTGGTGTTAACTCTATATGCTGAGCCGTTTTCTGATTAATGCTAATTAAATGATGTGTACAAATTAGCACCCGGCAGCTTCTAAATGTACGTCTCGAACTGAAATTTTTTGAGTTCACGTTTTATTGATCATAGGCCAGATTTGTTGTTTAATTTCTTATTTATTCCTTATTGTTTCACTTTTAGTCCATTTCATTTAAACATCTTCTCTGTTGGTCTCCAGCCCACAGCTCGATCTGATTGGTTGATGTCATGATGAACAGCCAATCAGCACTGAGGATAAACGCTCTCATTAAACACATGTAAAACATGAACACTTTCTCCATCAAATGTTTCAATCAAGTTAATTTTGGAGTTTGTAGTTTCGACATTTTGTGTTTTAAATATAAATCTGATTCCAAACACCAGTTATTAGTTTCCCTGGAAAGACGTCACATTTCTGGAAGGAAAACCTTTATGGATGTTACAGTGAGAAATTTATTTAAAATAAAAACATGAACTGATAATATAAAGGATGAAAGACACCCAGAAAGACTGTTGTAGATTAGCTGTAGTACCTGTAGTACTACTGCTAGTTTGGTACTACTGCTAGTGTGGTACTACTGCTAGTGTGGTACTACTGCTAGTGTAGTACTACTGCTAGTTTGGTACTACTGCTAGTGTGGTACTACTGCTAGTTTGGTACTACTGCTAGTGTAGTACTACTGCTAGTGTGGTACTACTGCTAGTTTGGTACTACTGCTAGTGTGGTACTACTGCTAGTGTAGTACTACTGCTAGTGTGGTACTACTGCTAGTGTGGTACTACTGCTAGTGTAGTACTACTGCTAGTTTGGTACTACTGCTAGTGTGGTACTACTGCTAATGTAGTACTACTGCTAGTGTGGTACTACTGCTAGTGTAGTACTACTGCTAGTGTAGTACTACTGCTAGTGTGGTACTACTGCTAGTGTGGTACTACTGCTAGTTTGGTACTACTGCTAGTGTAGTACTACTGCTAGTTTGGTACTACTGCTAGTGTAGTACTACTGCTAGTGTAGTACTACTGCTAGTGTGGTACTACTGCTAGTGTGGTACTACTGCTAGTGTAGTACTACTGCTAGTGTAGTACTACTGCTAGTGTGGTACTACTGCTAGTGTAGTACTACTGCTAGTGTAGTACTACTGCTAGTTTGGTACTACTGCTAGTGTGGTACTACTGCTAGTGTAGTACTACTGCTAGTGTAGTACTACTGCTAGTGTGGTACTACTGCTAGTGTGGTACTACTGCTAGTTTGGTACTACTGCTAGTGTAGTACTACTGCTAGTGTGGTACTACTGCTAGTGTAGTACTACTGCTAGTGTAGTACTACTGCTAGTTTGGTACTACTGCTAGTGTAGTACTACTGCTAGTGTAGTACTACTGCTAGTGTGGTACTACTGCTAGTGTGGTACTACTGCTAGTGTAGTACTACTGCTAGTGTAGTACTACTGCTAGTGTGGTACTACTGCTAGTGTAGTACTACTGCTAGTGTGGTACTACTGCTAGTTTGGTACTACTGCTAGTGTAGTACTACTGCTAGTTTGGTACTACTGCTAGTGTGGTACTACTGCTAGTTTGGTACTACTGCTAGTGTAGTACTACTGCTAGTTTGGTACTACTGCTAGTGTGGTACTACTGCTAGTGTAGTACTACTGCTAGTGTGGTACTACTGCTAGTGTAGTACTACTGCTAGTTTGGTACTACTGCTAGTGTGGTACTACTGCTAGTGTAGTACTACTGCTAGTGTGGTACTACTGCTAGTGTAGTACTACTGCTAGTGTAGTACGACTGCTAGTTTGGTACTACTGCCAGTGTGGTACTACTGCTAGTGTGGTACTACTGCTAGTGTAGTACTACTGCTAGTTTGGTACTACTGCTAGTGTGGTACTACTGCTAGTGTAGTACTACTGCTAGTGTGGTACTACTGCTAGTGTGGTACTACTGCTAGTGTAGTACTACTGCTAGTTTGGTACTACTGCTAGTGTAGTACTACTGCTAGTTTGGTACTACTGCTAGTTTGGTACTACTGCTAGTGTGGTACTACTGCTAGTGTGGTACTACTGCTAGTGTAGTACTACTGCTAGTTTGGTACTACTGCTAGTGTGGTACTACTGCTAGTGTGGTACTACTGCTAGTGTGGTACTACTGCTAGTTTGGTACTACTGCTAGTGTGGTACTACTGCTAGTGTAGTACTACTGCTAGTGTGGTACTACTGCTAGTGTGGTACTACTGCTAGTGTAGTACTACTGCTAGTGTAGTACTACTGCTAGTTTGGTACTACTGCTAGTGTGGTACTACTGCTAGTGTGGTACTACTGCTAGTGTAGTACTACTGCTAGTTTGGTACTACTGCTAGTGTGGTACTACTGCTAGTTTGGTACTACTGCGAGTGTGGTACTACTGCTAGTGTGGTACTACTGCTAGTGTAGTACTACTGCTAGTGTGGTACTACTGCTAGTTTGGTACTACTGCTAGTTTGGTACTACTGCTAGTGTGGTACTACTGCTAGTGTGGTACTACTGCTAGTGTGGTACTACTGCTAGTGTAGTACTACTGCTAGTGTAGTACTACTGCTAGTTTGGTACTACTGCTAGTTTGGTACTACTGCTAGTGTGGTACTACTGCTAGTGTAGTACTACTGCTAGTGTGGTACTACTGCTAGTGTAGTACTACTGCTAGTTTGGTACTACTGCTAGTTTGGTACTACTGCTAGTGTGGTACTACTGCTAGTGTGGTACTACTGCTAGTGTAGTACTACTGCGAGTTTGGTACTACTGCTAGTTTGGTACTACTGCTAGTGTAGTACTACTGCTAGTGTAGTACTACTGCTAATGTAGTACTACTGCTAGTGTAGTACTACTGCTAGTGTAGTACTACTGCTAGTGTGGTACTACTGCTAGTGTGGTACTACTGCTAGTGTCGTACTACTGCTAGTGTGGTACTACTGCTAGTTTGGTACTACTGCTAGTGTGGTACTACTGCTAGTGTAGTACTACTGCTAGTGTGGTACTACTGCTAGTGTGGTACTACTGCTAGTGTAGTACTACTGCTAATGTAGTACTACTGCTAATGTAGTACTACTGCTAGTGTAGTACTACTGCTAATGTAGTACTACTGCTAATGTAGTACTACTGCTAATGTAGTACTACTGCTAGTGTGGTACTACTGCTAGTGTAGTACTACTGCTAATGTAGTACTACTGCTAGTGTGGTACTACTGCTAGTGTGGTACTACTGCTAATGTAGTACTACTGCTAATGTAGTACTACTGCTAGTGTAGTACTACTGCTAGTGTAGTACTACTGCTAATGTAGTACTACTGCTAGTGTGGTACTACTGCTAGTGTGGTACTACTGCTAGTGTGGTACTACTGCTAGTGTGGTACTACTGCTAGTGTGGTACTACTGCTAGTGTAGTACTACTGCTAGTTTGGTACTACTGCTAGTTTGGTACTACTGCTAGTGTGGTACTACTGCTAGTGTAGTACTACTGCTAGTGTGGTACTACTGCTAGTGTAGTACTACTGCTAGTTTGGTACTACTGCTAGTTTGGTACTACTGCTAGTGTGGTACTACTGCTAGTGTGGTACTACTGCTAGTGTAGTACTACTGCGAGTTTGGTACTACTGCTAGTTTGGTACTACTGCTAGTGTAGTACTACTGCTAGTGTAGTATTACTGCTAATGTAGTACTACTGCTAGTGTAGTACTACTGCTAGTGTAGTACTACTGCTAGTGTGGTACTACTGCTAGTGTGGTACTACTGCTAGTGTCGTACTACTGCTAGTGTGGTACTACTGCTAGTTTGGTACTACTGCTAGTGTAGTACTACTGCTAGTGTAGTACTACTGCTAGTGTGGTACTACTGCTAGTGTGGTACTACTGCTAGTGTCGTACTACTGCTAGTGTGGTACTACTGCTAGTTTGGTACTACTGCTAGTGTGGTACTACTGCTAGTGTAGTACTACTGCTAGTGTGGTACTACTGCTAGTGTGGTACTACTGCTAGTGTAGTACTACTGCTAATGTAGTACTACTGCTAGTGTAGTACTACTGCTAATGTAGTACTACTGCTAATGTAGTACTACTGCTAGTGTGGTACTACTGCTAGTGTGGTACTACTGCTAATGTGGTACTACTGCTAGTTTGGTACTACTGCTAGTGTGGTACTACTGCTAATGTAGTACTACTGCTAGTGTAGTACTACTGCTAATGTGGTACTACTGCTAGTTTGGTACTACTGCTAGTGTGGTACTACTGCTAGTTTGGTACTACTGCTAGTGTGGTACTACTGCTAATGTAGTACTACTGCTAGTGTAGTACTACTGCTAATGTAGTACTACTGCTAGTGTGGTACTACTGCTAATGTAGTACTACTGCTAGTGTGGTACTACTGCTAGTGTAGTACTACTGCTAGTTTGGTACTACTGCTAGTGTGGTACTACTGCTAGTGTAGTACTACTGCTAGTGTAGTACTACTGCTAGTGTGGTACTACTGCTAGTGTGGTACTACTGCTAATGTAGTACTACTGCTAGTGTAGTACTACTGCTAGTTTGGTACTACTGCTAGTGTGGTACTACTGCTAGTGTGGTACTACTGCTAGTTTGGTACTACTGCTAGTGTGGTACTACTGCTAGTGTAGTACTACTGCTAGTGTGGTACTACTGCTAGTGTGGTACTACTGCTAGTGTAGTACTTACTGCTAGTGTAGTACTACTGCTAGTGTAGTACTACTGCTCGTGTGGTACTACTGCTAGTGTAGTACTACTGCTAGTGTAGTACTACTGCTAGTGTGGTACTACTGCTAGTGTAGTACTACTGCTAATGTAGTACTACTGCTAGTGTAGTACTACTGCTAGTTTGGTACTACTGCTAGTGTGGTACTACTGCTAGTGTGGTACTACTGCTAGTGTAGTACTACTGCTAGTGTAGTACTACTGCTAGTGTGGTACTACTGCTAGTGTAGTACTACTGCTAGTGTAGTACTACTGCTAGTGTGGTACTACTGCTAGTGTGGTACTACTGCTAGTGTAGTACTACTGCTAGTTTGGTACTACTGCTAGTGTAGTACTACTGCTAGTGTGGTACTACTGCTAGTGTAGTACTACTGCTAGTGTGGTACTACTGCTAGTGTAGTACTACTGCTAGTGTGGTACTACTGCTAGTTTGGTACTACTGCTAGTGTGGTACTACTGCTAGTGTAGTACTACTGCTAGTGTAGTACTACTGCTAGTGTGGTACTACTGCTAGTGTGGTACTACTGCTAGTGTAGTACTACTGCTAGTTTGGTACTACTGCTAGTGTAGTACTACTGCTAGTGTAGTACTACTGCTAGTGTGGTACTACTGCTAGTGTAGTACTACTGCTAGTGTAGTACTACTGCTAATGTAGTACTACTGCTAGTGTAGTACTACTGCTAGTTTGGTACTACTGCTAGTGTGGTACTACTGCTAGTGTGGTACTACTGCTAGTTTGGTACTACTGCTAGTGTAGTACTACTGCTAGTGTAGTACTACTGCTAGTGTAGTACTACTGCTAGTGTGGTACTACTGCTAGTGTAGTACTACTGCTAATGTAGTACTACTGCTAGTGTAGTACTACTGCTAGTGTGGTACTACTGCTAGTGTGGTACTACTGCTAGTGTAGTACTACTGCTAGTGTAGTACTACTGCTAGTGTGGTACTACTGCTAGTGTAGTACTACTGCTAATGTAGTACTACTGCTAGTGTAGTACTACTGCTAGTGTGGTACTACTGCTAGTGTAGTACTACTGCTAGTGTAGTACTACTGCTAGTGTGGTACTACTGCTAGTGTAGTACTACTGCTAGTGTAGTACTACTGCTAGTGTGGTACTACTGCTAGTGTGGTACTACTGCTAATGTAGTACTACTGCTAGTGTAGTACTACTGCTAGTGTGGTACTACTGCTAGTGTGGTACTACTGCTAGTGTAGTACTACTGCTAGTGTAGTACTACTGCTAATGTAGTACTACTGCTAGTGTAGTACTACTGCTAGTTTGGTACTACTGCTAGTGTGGTACTACTGCTAGTGTGGTACTACTGCTAGTGTAGTACTACTGCTAGTGTGGTACTACTGCTAGTGTAGTACTACTGCTAATGTAGTACTACTGCTAGTGTAGTACTACTGCTAGTGTGGTACTACTGCGAGTTTGGTACTACTGCTAGTGTGGTACTACTGCTAGTGTGGTACTACTGCTAGTGTAGTACTACTGCTAGTGTAGTACTACTGCTAGTGTGGTACTACTGCTAATGTAGTACTACTGCTAGTGTGGTACTACTGCTAGTGTAGTACTACTGCTAATGTAGTACTACTGCTAGTGTAGTACTACTGCTAGTGTGGTACTACTGCGAGTTTGGTACTACTGCTAGTGTGGTACTACTGCTAGTGTGGTACTACTGCTAGTGTGGTACTACTGCTAGTGTAGTACTACTGCTAATGTAGTACTACTGCTAGTGTGGTACTACTGCGAGTTTGGTACTACTGCTAGTGTGGTACTACTGCTAGTGTAGTACTACTGCTAGTGTAGTACTACTGCTAGTGTAGTACTACTGCTAGTTTGGTACTACTGCTAGTGTGGTACTACTGCTAGTGTAGTACTACTGCTAGTGTAGTACTACTGCTAGTGTGGTACTACTGCTAGTGTGGTACTACTGCTAGTGTGGTACTACTGCTAGTTTGGTACTACTGCTAGTGTAGTACTACTGCTAGTGTAGTACTACTGCTAGTGTAGTACTACTGCTAGTGTGGTACTACTGCTAGTGTGGTACTACTGCTAATGTAGTACTACTGCTAGTGTAGTACTACTGCTAGTGTGGTACTACTGCTAGTGTGGTACTACTGCTAGTGTAGTACTACTGCTAGTGTAGTACTACTGCTAGTGTGGTACTACTGCTAGTGTAGTACTGCTGCTAGTGTGGTACTACTGCTAGTGTAGTACTACTGCTAGTGTGGTACTACTGCTAGTGTGGTACTACTGCTAGTGTAGTACTACTGCTAGTGTAGTACTACTGCTAGTGTGGTACTACTGCTAATGTGGTACTACTGCTAGTGTGGTACTACTGCTAGTGTGGTACTACTGCTAGTGTGGTACTACTGCTAGTTTGGTACTACTGCTAGTGTGGTACTACTGCTAGTGTGGTACTACTGCTAGTTTGGTACTACTGCTAGTGTGGTACTACTGCTAGTGTGGTACTACTGCTAGTGTAGTACTACTGCTAGTGTGGTACTACTGCTAGTGTGGTACTACTGCTAGTGTGGTACTACTGCTAGTGTAGTACTACTGCTAGTGTGGTACTACTGCTAATGTAGTACTACTGCTAGTGTGGTACTACTGCTAGTGTGGTACTACTGCTAGTGTGGTACTACTGCTAGTGTAGTACTACTGCTAGTGTGGTACTACTGCTAATGTAGTACTACTGCTAGTGTGGTACTACTGCTAGTGTAGTACTACTGCTAATGTAGTACTACTGCTAGTGTGGTACTACTGCTAGTGTGGTACTACTGCTAGTGTGGTACTACTGCTAGTGTAGTACTACTGCTAATGTAGTACTACTGCTAGTGTAGTACTACTGCTAGTGTGGTACTACTGCGAGTTTGGTACTACTGCTAGTGTAGTACTACTGCTAGTGTGGTACTACTGCTAGTGTAGTACTACTGCTAGTGTGGTACTACTGCTAGTGTAGTACTACTGCTAGTGTGGTACTACTGCTAGTGTGGTACTACTGCTAGTGTGGTACTACTGCTAGTGTAGTACTACTGCTAGTGTGGTACTACTGCTAGTGTAGTACTACTGCTAGTTTGGTACTACTGCTAGTGTAGTACTACTGCTAGTGTAGTACTACTGCTAGTGTAGTACTACTGCTAGTGTGGTACTACTGCTAATGTAGTACTACTGCTAGTGTAGTACTACTGCTAGTGTGGTACTACTGCTAGTGTAGTACTACTGCTAGTGTGGTACTACTGCTAGTGTGGTACTACTGCTAGTGTGGTACTACTGCTAGTGTAGTACTACTGCTAGTGTGGTACTACTGCTAGTTTGGTACTACTGCTAGTGTAGTACTACTGCTAGTGTAGTACTACTGCTAGTTTGGTACTACTGCTAGTGTAGTACTACTGCTAGTGTGGTACTACTGCTAGTGTGGTACTACTGCTAGTGTAGTACTACTGCTAGTTTGGTACTACTGCTAGTGTAGTACTACTGCTAGTGTGGTACTACTGCTAGTGTAGTACTACTGCTAGTGTAGTACTACTGCTAGTGTAGTACTACTGCTAGTGTGGTACTACTGCTAGTGTGGTACTACTGCTAGTGTGGTACTACTGCTAGTGTGGTACTACTGCTAGTGTAGTACTACTGCTAGTGTGGTACTACTGCTAGTGTGGTACTACTGCTAGTGTGGTACTACTGCTAGTGTGGTACTACTGCTAGTGTGGTACTACTGCTAGTGTAGTACTACTGCTAGTGTGGTACTACTGCTAGTTTGGTACTACTGCTAGTGTAGTACTACTGCTAGTGTGGTACTACTGCTAGTTTGGTACTACTGCTAGTGTAGTACTACTGCTAGTGTGGTACTACTGCTAGTTTGGTACTACTGCTAGTGTAGTACTACTGCTAGTGTGGTACTACTGCTAGTGTAGTACTACTGCTAGTTTGGTACTACTGCTAGTGTAGTACTACTGCTAGTGTGGTACTACTGCTAGTGTGGTACTACTGCTAGTTTGGTACTACTGCTAGTGTAGTACTACTGCTAGTGTGGTACTACTGCTAGTGTAGTACTACTGTTGTTTCTGTTCTTGTGTTTAATGAAAGGAGTTACAGAATTGTTGCATCACGTGTAGGGTCTGAAAAGTGACAGTTTTCACCCATCAAACCAGTCTTGAACCAGTTCAAAACCAACCAGTGTAAAGACCAGGGGCCTCATTTATAAAGCTTGCGTACGCACAAAACAGGGCTAGAAAGTTACGTACGCCACTTTCTACGCAAAGGTTGTGATTTCTAAAACAAACTTGACGTGAGAATGTGCACCGGTGCCCCAACTTTGATGCTTGCTTAAGCACATTTTGGAGACAGAGGGAACGGCAGTGATGGAGGGTGAAGTGGTGAATTGAAACCAGATTGATCTCAAACCTTTATTGTTATCACATATTAGACTTGTAGAGCCGGATAATCATAAACCCTCATTGTTGTAGATGTTCATAGTGCGTCATTCGGCCGACGACTGTATTTGCAGAACTATGTTCATATATTAACAGGGGCGGATTGAACGTTATTTCATTCGGTCGTTTGACCGAAGGGCCGGTCCACATCTGGGCCGGTACAGTGATCTTTATTAAATAATTTTGTTTACTGATCACCCGGCGCCTGTATGGCTCATCCATTTGTAGGGCTGGTCTCTGACACAGTGGCCCGGGTTCGGTTCCTGCCCGCGGCACTTTTATGCCAACACGGTCTCACGGGGATTCATGAAACTGTCACGTCAGTTTTTGTTTCCCGCCGCTGCGGCCGCCGGACATTCTTTAAATTCCTATGCAAATTCGGCGGATTCATGACGATCTAAGCTGTCCATCGGCGTTTGCGGCCGCTGCCGCGGTCGCGGCTGCAGCTGGATGTCTGGCGGCCGCAGTAGCAGCCGCCGCGGCGGCCGCAAACGCCGATGGACAGCTTAGATCGTCATGAATCCGCCGGTATAAACCACTTTCAGATGTGATTACCACAGCGGGTTTCGCTCGTGGTGAGCGGCACGAAAAACATGACGACATCGTGTTGGTGCGCACGAAACCGAAACAAAAACTGACGTGACAGTTTCACGAATCCCCGTGAGACCGGGCTGTTTATGCATGTCTCCCTACTCTTCTCCCCATTTCCTGTCACTCTTCACTGCAACTATCACAGTAAAAAGGCAAAAAAAAAAGTAAAGAATTTTGTTTATTTATCCATATGCGGCCGAATGTGATGAGCGTCCAACCATTAATCAGCCCTGTACAGGCACACATGCTTCACACCACAACCCCCGAGTGAAAATGAATTTCTCTATGTGAACCGAAAAAATGTACATTCAATCAGTGTGCAAATTATTTGTACATCGGACATGATCATAACAAATTTAGTGTCAGGGTGGCCTGGGTCAACACATGATTCATTCATCCTGACGCACAGCAGTGAACAGACTGCAGGGGGCGCTGTGTGAAATGCCGTGGATCAGCAGCTTATTTATATACAGATACATTCATGAGTTACTTTGCATTGACCATTCATGGTAAAATGTGGGTGGAATGTGAGGTGGATCCACCTGTGCAATCTTCCAGCTGGTGGGTGATTTATAAAGAAATTGCATGCAGCTGTGCTTAAGCACAGTTTTATAAATCAGGAGTGAAGGGCATACGCCCTTTTCGTATCATCGGCGTACGCAAACTTTAGTATGAATCCTACGCAATGTTTTATAAATGAGGCCCCTGGTCTGAAACACATGAAGTCAGATGTTTAAGTTCTGACAGACGTCCCTCAATCAGCTGAAGGTCTGAACCTCTGACAGTCAGTGTGGTTGTGTGTAGTGTGTGGTTGTGTGTTGTTGTGTGGTTGTGTTGTTGTGTTGCGTTCAGAGACGGGACAGACCCTGGAGCTCAGAGGTTCTCAGTCTGATGCTGACCTCTGGACTGAAGCTTCATGTTGTTGGTTTGGGGTTCTGGACTGGAGCATCACCAGAACCAGAGGAATGTTGTTCCTCAGAACCAGAACAGAACCAGGAGCTCAGAGGTTCTCAGAGACTCAAAAGCAAACGGACAAAAAATGGAGGAAAAAGCCGATCATGTGGTCAGAGGCTGTAACGTGACAGAACTGATAAAACCTGATTTAACTCGTCCATCCTCCCTCCCTCCCTGTGTGTGTGTGTGTGTGTGTGTGTCTGTTAATGTGTGTTAATGTGTGTGTTTCTACTTTTATACCAGTCAACAAAGAACCAGGCCTCAATGTTTCCTGTCTGCAGTGCAAGGTGGTCCAACCAGTGTGTGTGTGTGTGTGTGTGTGCATGCAGCCAATCAGAGTGAACCTAACTCTCCATCGGGACCTCGAGCTCGTTGCCGTGACGACCGTATCCCCCCTCCTCCTCCTCAGTCCTTTTCCTCATCAGTTTTCCCACCAAACAAAACCGACATTGTGCTGCTGGTCTTCAGAGTGTGTGTGTGTGTGAGAGACATTCAGGTCAGATTAGTTTGTGTTCATTGAGTTTGTGCTCACACACACACACACACACACACACACACACACACACACACACACACACACACACACACACACACACACACACACACTCTCTCTCTTGTCCATTCAGCTGATAAGAGCTTTGAGTCACACAAACACACACTTGTAGTGAAGAAGTTCTTCACATGAGTCGGTTTCACACGGTGGGTGAGAGTTTCAGCGCTACAGGCGATCAACTAGATGAAGGAAAATGGACTTTATAGACAGTTTAGTGATAAAAGTCCGGTTTCTGGGTTTAGAGACATGAGCTAAAGGTTCATGTTTATCATCATTCTGAGTCTCCAATGACTGCTAGAACTCTGAATTTATCATGGAATCACTGAAACATGAATCTTTGTCACTAAAACCATGAATTTTGGTTCTTTATAGATTTATTAAAGGTTTCCTTTAAATATGATAAAATCTGTTGGGTCTAAAATATACAAACAATTTGAATGACCAGTTGATGTATAAAGTTGTGTTGATCAAATTTTCTTAGTTCCATGACCTCTTTTCTTCTCCTGAGTGATTCCAGTCGACTACAGCTGCTGACTCCTCTGATCAGTTTAAATAGAACCATTAGATCCACTCATTAGACTGTAACACTGCAGGGGGAAAGTCTGAGGAGCTCAGCGAAGATCTGAAGGAGAAAATCATTGATTTGAACTCAAAAGATGCCTCAGTTGATGTAAAAAAATTGCCCAAAGTTGACTCAAGAACAGCCTAAACTGACCGATGGCGATGGTCTGTCTTTATATAGGACTTTACTGTACCTGAAAGGCACCCAAAGCGCTTTACATGATACGTCACATTCACCCATTCACACACATTCACACACTGATGGTGGAAGCTGCCACACAAGGCGCTAACCACGACCCATCAGGAGCAGTTCGGGGTTAGATGTCTTGCTCAGGGACACCTCAACATGAGGTCCGGTTGCAAGACGGCCACTCTACCCACAGACATGCCACCCCACAATTTGATGTCAAATTACCTCAAAAATTGCCCAAATTGATTCAAAATAGTCCAAGCTGGCTGCAAGTATGTCTAAAAATATTCAAAAGTTGCCTGAGATGATGTAAAAAATGGTCCAAATTGACCAAAACTATTAAAATAGACTCAAAAATGGTCCAAAATGGAGATGTCTACATAGACATAAATTCACTCAACAATTGTTCAAATTGCCTCCAAATATGTATACAGTTTTAAAAACTTGCCCAAAACAGTTCAGTTTGACTCAAAATTTGTAGGTCTTCTCCAAAATGACCGTGAAGATCTACAATGACTCAAAAACTGCCCAAACTGATGCTAAAACTGACAGAATCACTTCAAAAATAGTCCAAGGGGTCTGAAAATATGTGTAAAATTATTCTAGTCAGAAAGTCACCTGGAGCCATTTTAAAGCAGCTTCAGATCCAAAATCATCTGTTTTCAGTCGATGACAGCTGCTGACTCCTCTGACCAATGTCAAGTAAATTGATGCTAAAGTGACCAAAATGAGACAAGAATAAGTATGATGTGGCACAAAAGTTTGGCAAAAGAGACAAAATAATGTAAACTGATGATAATATGACCAAAACTGGCTGTAACATTACCAAAACGAGGCACAAAATGACACAAAAATAAATAAAATTAGACATAATTGAGGCAAAACAAGACAAAATAAGGTCAAATGTGAGCGAGTTGTTTAGTCACTGTTTAATTTGGATTATGCTCAAAAACTTCAGGAGTTTCAGGACAAGATCATAGTTTGAGATGAGTTTTCTTGAGAGCAGAGAAACATGTTTAATATGTAGAAAGCTGTTAATCAAACAAGTCAATCGTAATGAGTGATTCCAGTCGACTACAGCTGCTGACTCCTCTGATCAGTTTAAATAGAACCATGAGATCCACTCATTAGACTGTAACACTGCAGGGGGAAAGTCTGAGGAGCTCAGCAAAGATCTGAAGGAGAAAATCATTGACTTGAACTCAAAAGTTGCCAAAGTTGATTTAAAAATTGGCCAAAATTGACTTAGAAACGGCCTAAACTGACAGATGGAGATGTCTGCATGGACATAAATTCACTTAACAATTGTCCAAAATGACTAAAAACATGTCTAAAATTATTAATAACTTGCCCATATTAGCACAAAAATCGACCAAAGTGCCTCAAAAATTGCCCTAATTGACTTAAAAACAGTCCAAGGTGGCTGGAAATATGTCTAAACAAATTCTAAAGTTACATGAAATGATGCAAGACTGGTCCAAACTGACTGAAACTCTGACTAAAATAACCAACGGTCAAAATTTACTCTAAAATGGTCCAAACTGGTGGAGATTGACTCATAAATTCATTCAACAACTGTCCAAAATGACTAAAAAACATGTCTGAAATGACTAAAAAAAATGTCCAAATTGACCCAAAAACAGTTAAAGCTGCCTCAGAATTTGTCCAGAGTTATGCTAAACTATTCCAGAGTGACTGAAAACATCTAGAAGGACTGAAAAACTGCTCAAAGTGATGCTAAAATGCTCCAGATTGACTCCAGAATCGTCCAAGGTGACTGGAAATACGTCTAATTATGACTGTCAGAAAGTGACTTGGAGCCATTTCAAAGCAGCTTCAGATCCAGAATCATCTGATTGTCAGAATAAAGTTCATTGTCCAGTTGTGTTACTGCCACCATCAGGAAGAAAACACAAACTACCACCTGCTGCTGAGAGACCATTGGTCAGGATGGTCAAGAGTCAAGCAGGAACCATCAGAAAGCAGGTCTGGATGAAGGAGAAGCTGCTAGAACACAACTGTCAGTGTCCACAGGGTTCTAGAGGATCCATGAAGAAGGAAGTTCTTCCTCTAGAAGCAGAACCTTAAAGCTCCACTCATCACATGGACAAAGTAAAGGTTCTGGAGGAAAGTTCTGTGGTCAGATGGAACAAGAACTGAAGGTGAAGCCTTTAACCCCAAGAACACCAAACCTACCATCAGGCATGGAGGTGGCAGTATCATGTTCTGAAGAACTGGAGCTTCACACCAAGTAAATGGAATAATGAAGAAGGAGGATCACCTCCATGTTCTTCAGGAGAACCTAAAACCATCCGCAGAAGGTTGATCTTGGACACAGTTGGATGTTTCAACCAGACAATGAGCCCAAACATACATCAGACGTGGTAAAGAAATGGTTCCATCAGGCTGGAATGAAGGTTCTAGAATGAAGGTTCTCGAATGAAGGTTCTAGACTGGTCTCCCCAAAGTCCTGACTTAGACCCATCAAGAACCTGAAGAACCAAGTCAGAAAGACCACAAGTTTGGTGGAACAAGACTAGGACTGGTGCCGTTCCACTTCAACTGTGGTCTTTCTGCCTCAGACTTGAGTCAGTTAAATTGATAGTGTAATGATACCGCCGCCTCCATGCCTGATGGTAAGTATAGAGTCCAGAGGAGTCAGAGATTAACAAGAAGTTAGGAAACATTGTCATATTTCCAAAAGATTTTTAATAAATCTATGAAAGAAACAAAACACATGATTATTTTACTGTGACAAAGATTCAAGAGTTTGTCGTTTTGTGTCTCATTTTTGTCGTTTTGTGTCTCGTTTTTGTCATTTTCGGTCTTGCTTTTGTCGTTTTGAGTCTTGTTTTTGTCGTTTTGTGTCTTGTTTTTGCAATTTTCTATCTCATTTTTGTCATTTTGTGTCTCGTTTTTGTCATTTGCTATCCCGTTTTTGTTGTTTTGTGTCATTCAGTGATTTAATCACAGAAAAAGACTTCATCGTTTGGTGGTTAAACATCTTAACGCTGCACAAACCCTCTGAGAGTCGACAGTAATGATGGACGGTTGGAGGAGGCCTAACCCTCCGTCAGGATAGATGTGAGGCTCGAACCTGTGACCTTCCGGTTGCGTAAGTGCTGCTGCAGTTGGTTCCCATCCAGTCTGTCCGGAGACGCGGCTGCATGACCAATGGAGGTCTAGTCGCCTCAGTGGCCTTCATTAGCGAACAGAGGCGGTCTGTTTGGCGGCTAGCTCTCATCACTGCTAATGAGAACAAACCACGGCCTCCTGAAACACTCTGTTCCTCCAACCACCCATCAATCACCTCCACTCGCCTTTCAGCTCCTCTTCCTCCGGCCGTCGCCTTTTGAAGAGGCGCTCCAACCACGTTACGTAAACTTTAGCACCTCCACCGCCTCATCACCATGCCCTGCAGCTTCTGGCTGAATTCTAATAAGTCTGGCAGCAGACGACTGTTTCCATCCGCTGAGATGTTCATATTAGCAGGTTTAGCAGCAGGTGGAGCTAACTGTCCAGTTAATTAACATCTGAAGAGGAGAACCAGAATCCCTGACCTGCTGGACCGCTTTGTAAAACTGGATTACGTCACTAATTTAGGGATCGTTCCAGAACTGGAGGACATTTTACATCCAATAATCCACAAATTAAACCCCAAAACATCAGTAGTGTGTAAATGTTCTTGTCCTGAGACCAAATCTATAAAAAACTAGGAGAAAAGAATGTTTAAAATGTTTTATCTACCAAATAAGTCTGGAGTTCCCATAAAATGACATTTTTCTCTTGTCCACCCCCTGATGACCAAAATGGATCTCTGATAAAACAGTTAGAATCTGTTTTTGGTTTTATTTTATTATTCATGTCTCCGTACTTGTGGGGACAATTTTTAATCAACATAACATTTTAAATAATAAATATTATATATGGAACCTGTCCCACAACATGCTAGTAGAACCTGGTGATGACGTTACTGTCGTTTCTGTCTCGTTTTTGTCTTTTGTGTCTCGTATCTGCTGTAACTGACAAGTAGACTGGTTTAGGACTGGTTTTAGACTGGTTTAGTACTGGTTTAGGACTGGTTTTAGACTGGTTTAGCACTGGTTTAGGACTGGTTTAGGACTGGTTTTAGACTGGTTTAGTACTGTTTTTAGACTGTTTAGGACTGGTTTTAGACTGGTTTAGGACTGGTTTTAGACTGGTTTAGCACTGGTTTAGGACTGGTTTAGGACTGGTTTAGGACTGGTTTTAGACTGGTTTAGTACTGTTTTTAGACTGTTTAGGACTGGTTTAGGACTGGTTTAAGACTGGTTTTAGACTGGTTTAGGACTGGTTTAGTACTGGTTTTAGACTGGTTTAGGACTGGTTTTAGACTGGTTTTAGACTAGTTTAGGACTGGTTTAGTACTGGTTTTAGACTGGTTTAGTACTGGTTTAGTACTGGTTTTAGACTGGTTTTAGACTGGTTTAGGACTGGTTTTAGACTGGTTTAGGACTGGTTTAGTACTGGTTTTAGACTGGTTTAGGACTGGTTTTAGACTGGTTGTAGACTGGTTTAGGACTGGTTTAGTACTGGTTTTAGACTGGTTTTAGACTGGTTTAGTACTGGTTTTAGACTGGTTTTAGACTGGTTTAGGACTGGTTTTAGACTGGTTTAGGACTGGTTTTAGACTGGTTTAGGACTGGTTTAGCACTGGTTTAGGACTGGTTTTAGACTGGTTTTAGACTGGTTTAGGACTGGTTTTAGACTGGTTTAGGAATGGTTTTAGACTGGTTTAGCACTGGTTTAGGACTGGTTTTAGACTGGTTTTAGACTGGTTTAGGACTGGTTTTAGACTGGTTTAGGACTGGTTTATGACTGGTTTAGGACTGTTTTAGACTGGTTTAGGACTGGTTTTAGGCTGGTTTTAGACTTGTTTAGTACTGGTTTTAGACTGGTTTATGACTGGTTTAGGACTGGTTTTAGACTGGTTTAGCACTGGTTTAGGACTGGTTTTAGACTGGTTTTAGACTGGTTTAGGACTGGTTTTAGACTGGTTTAGTATTGGTTTAGGACTGGTTTAGGACTGGTTTTAGACTGGTTTTGGACTGGTTTTAGGCTGGTTTTAGACTGGTTTAGGACTGGTTTTAGACTGGTTTATGACTGGTTTAGGACTGGTTTTAGACTGGTTTAGGACTGGTTTTAGACTGGTTTATGACTGGTTTTGGACTGGTTTTAGACTGGTTTATGACTGGTTTAGGACTGGTTTTGGACTGGTTTTAGACTGGTTTAGTACTGGTTTAGGACTGGTTTTGGACTGGTTTAGTACTGGTTTTAGACTGGTTTAGTACTGGTTTTAGACTGGTTTTAGACTGGTTTAGGACTGGTTTTAGACTGGTTTAGGACTGGTTTTAGACTGGTTTAGGACTGGTTTAGCACTGGTTTAGGACTGGTTTTAGACTGGTTTTAGACTGGTTTAGGACTGGTTTTAGACTGGTTTAGGAATGGTTTTAGACTGGTTTAGCACTGGTTTAGGACTGGTTTTAGACTGGTTTTAGACTGGTTTAGGACTGGTTTTAGACTGGTTTAGGACTGGTTTATGACTGGTTTAGGACTGTTTTAGACTGGTTTAGGACTGGTTTTAGGCTGGTTTTAGACTTGTTTAGTACTGGTTTTAGACTGGTTTATGACTGGTTTAGGACTGGTTTTAGACTGGTTTAGCACTGGTTTAGGACTGGTTTTAGACTGGTTTTAGACTGGTTTAGGACTGGTTTTAGACTGGTTTAGTACTGGTTTAGGACTGGTTTTAGACTGGTTTTGGACTGGTTTTAGGCTGGTTTTAGACTGGTTTAGGACTGGTTTTAGACTGGTTTATGACTGGTTTAGGACTGGTTTTAGACTGGTTTAGGACTGGTTTTAGACTGGTTTATGACTGGTTTTGGACTGGTTTTAGACTGGTTTATGACTGGTTTAGGACTGGTTTTGGACTGGTTTTAGACTGGTTTAGTACTGGTTTAGGACTGGTTTTGGACTGGTTTAGGACTGGTTTAGGACTGATTTTAGACTGGTTTTAGTACTGGTTTAGGGCTGGTTTTAGACTGGTTTAGGACTTGTTTTTTATCAGTGTTCTCTGGTTTGTATATTTTGCTCTTTATATGTTATATTTTGGTAGATTTAAGGTTTGGCTGTTGCTGCTCCGTTAGCCGATTGAAGCTAAAGCTAGCCTCCAACCAGTGAAACCAGTCTGTAGGTTTTATCTCCATCTGACTGTTTGGACTGGAAACATATTTTCCTCACGGCCCTTTAAATTTGTAAATCCCCCTACGGGTTGCCGGGGGTAACCAGGCAGAGAGGGGAGAGTGAAGAGACTCACACTGATTAGAAAAGAGTTTCTAAATTAACAGAGCGAGTGTGTGCTGGTCTCCCATGGCGACAGGACAGTAGTGAGGACATTGATATGCAGAGCGGCAGCAGCAGGAAAATCCTCTCCTCAGATTCCTTTAAATGTAACCAACACAAAGAGCCTCGAGTTCTTCCAAACCTTTTCTCAGCATCGAGTTCCCAGTTCAGCCTGAGAACCTTCAAAACTCCACAGAGTCAAAGTTTTAATTAAACGTATGAAGGACGAGTCCAGCTGATCATAAAGCATGGCCACCTGTTTATTATCAGTGATATTATCTAGAATGATCTGATCTCTGAACAGTTTCTGTCTCATTTTTCTTCAATCTAAATTAACGCAGAACATCATGAAGGAGGAGAGAGAACTCAGACATGTCTTCTGTCTGTCCAGAATTTACATAAATCAACTCCAGAGTTGGTTAAAATAACTAAATGTGGTCTACAATAACAAAAACTGTGCCCAAACTGACATTAAATTGGTCTAAAGTGACTTAAAAATTGTCCAAAATTACTCAAAGCTTCAATCAAGCATCAATATTTTGTGGAAAAAATATCAAAAATGCCTTCAGTGACATTAATTGTGTCCAAAATGACAAAAGAAAATCATAACAGATGGTCTGAAACAACTCAAGATAAGTCTAAAATTAAATTCATTCAAAATGAAACAACATTATTCTTGGTTGCTCAGTTGTTAAAAAATTTAGTTAAAAACAAATCAGACACAAAACAACACAAAAACACCACAAAGAGACCAAATGGTCCCACAGATGTTAGATGAGGCTCAGAATTTACAGTCAGTTAAAAATAACTAAATCCTGTCTAAAAGGACAATAATGTGGCCACGCAACGCAAAACTGGTCTAAAGGACTTACAGATTGTGCAAAACTTAGTTAAAATGCCAAGATTTTGTCAAGAAATGCAAAAAAGTTGCCTAAAATGATATGAAATGTGTCTAAAAAGACAAAAGAAAACCGTCCAAAATGACCAACAGATGAAGAAACAACTCAAGATCAACTGAAAATGAAATTCATCCAGAATGACACCTGGTTGTTTAAAAGTTTCATTTTAAATGAAAAAAGACACAAAACAAAAACACCACAAAGAGACAAGATGGTCCTGTAACGTTCCCCAGTAGTTCCATTCTGCCGTTTCACCTCAAACTTACATCAAAAGCAAACAAAACCTTCTGTCAAACTGATCCAGCGTCCATGAGGAGGATCTACAGCTCCTGAAGCCACACGGCAGCTGGACTTCAGTCACCTGGTTGCTCCCCCAGGATCAGACAGAGTTCCACCTTAACCATCATCTCTAACCTGGACTGTGCTTCCATCAGGTCAAACAAAAACCAACAAGTCGCCCCTCTCCACCTGGCCTGGTCACCAGATTTGACTTTTCTTGTTCCCGAGATTAAATTCAAGTCAAAGAGACTCCATTCAAACAGAAAAGACCTTTAGGAGATGTTAAAGTGCTGCAGGAGCTCTGGAAGCAGAGCAGCGCTGCACAAAGACGCTTCCTGTGAGGTGATGTTGGTTTTTAGACTGGTTTAGGATTTGGTTTTAGACTGGTTTAGGATTTGGTTTTAGACTGGTTTAGGATTTGGTTTTAGACTGGTTTAGGATTTGGTTTTAAACTGGTTTAGGATTTGGTTTTAAACTGGTTTAGGATTTGGTTTTAGACTGGTTTAGGATTTGGTTTTAGACTGGTTTAGGATTTGGTTTTAGACTGGTTTAGGATTTGGTTTTAAACTGGTTTAGGATTTGGTTTTAGACTGGTTTAGGATTTGGTTTTAGACTGGTTTAGGATTTGGTTTTAAACTGGTTTAGGATTTGGTTTTAGACTGGTTTAGGATTTGGTTTTAAACTGGTTTAGGGCTTGTTTTTATCAGTGTACTCTGGTTTGTATATTATTTTGGTCTTCACACCATCAACACTGGGTTATATGTTATATTTTGGTAGATTTAAGGTTTGGTTGAATTTATTTAAATCAAAACAACTCTCTCTGGTAGGTCCTTGAAGACGTTTCACCTCTTGGATGAAAGGTGAAACGTCTTCAAGAACCTACAAGAGAAGTCCAGTTGGTTTGTGCTGAAGCTCCCATGATCACCAGTGTTACCACTCTGGCTCAACGAGTGACAACAAAGACGGGGAGACCACACAAAAGTCAAAGGTTTAACAAAAGATTTATTTAAACAATAAAACGTGTAAGTGTAAGGTGTGGTGTGTGGATGTGTAGATAAATCGAACTAAACAAGAAGGAGACAGCATGATGGCCAGGGAGCAGGAGCAGAGCGAGAACAGGTGTGTCAGATCTACCTAAATAACCCAGATTAGGAGGAGGGGCCATAGCCACACCCAACCGGCACAGCCCACCTGCACAGAGGGAGATGGGAGAGGAGCAGCTGCAAAGGACCTGGGGCCGTCACACCAGGACCTGGATGACTGAGAACCTAAACAGACGGATCTGAACTTCTTTATGAGACATCATGGCGTTGTGCGGATTCATCTTAGTCACGCATTTTACTTCCTGTTTTCAGGGTCAGGACTGTGTTTCAACACCTGATTATTTTACAGCATTGGTTTGGAAGCTCTCAGAGAAGAACTGAGTAGGATTCATCTACATTCTTAAAACAGTCTTGGAACGTTTCATTGGATGAGACGCAAACACGGCCAGCAGCTGTATTTGATCTGAGCAGTCATAAGAATACAAATGAAGTGAAGCCAGCGTGGGAATAAAACATGTTTATTTGTTGTTGCAGAATGAGAACTGATTGGATGAAAGATACAACTGGTTCACTGAAATAACAAACCTCCTTCTCCCCCCCCCCCCCCCCCCCCCCCCAGTCGTGTTTTAGCCTCCGAGCTAACGTTTGCTAATATTTATGAAGTTTGAGCTCCATCACTAAACTTTGCTTTCCAGCTTCAACTGCTCACTTTTCAAAAAAAATCCAGTAATTTGTAAGAAATGACTCAAGCCCAGTTCAGCCTCCTTCCATCAAACATCAAACCTGTTTTACTTTAGAAGAGCTGGATTTTACACATTCATTAAAACTTAGCGTCCTGATTTATGAGCAAAATGAACGTTCAGATAATGAGATTGTTTTGTTTCCTGTTTACCAAAGATGAGAGTTTAACAGATTAAATCACATTAAAACAGCAGATCAAGAGAATCTGGAACCAATAAAACACTGAAAACATGAAACTCTTTACAGGAAGTCAACTTATTGATCAGTGGCTCCAGGAAATAGAAATCATTTGTGTTCTTAAGTATGTTATTTTGTCGTTTTTGTTCTCAGAAAACATTTACCCACAAACCTTTTGATGCATTCAAATGTTTTCCTTTTTCAGTTGAAGATGTTCATCCGGACTGAACTACTTTCCAGAGAAATCCTCCAGAAACCTCCTGACTTTACTGCTAGCTGATGTGAACAGCGACACCATGTAGCGTGAACAGCTAGCCTTAGCCCCCAGTGCATCATCATCTGAAACTCTTTCATCCTGTTGATGGATGTTGGGTGTTTAATCTGATGGGGATAAAATCAGGATCTGAATCAGGACCTTCTACATCTCATAAAGTCATTGATTTTATCCTCGATGTTCCGACCCGAGGCGGTGATTCTGCTGCTTTGATGCGTCTTTCTGGTCGACTCATCACGTTCTTCGTCCTCACTGAAGGTCTCTGTTGCAGCGATTCTCGATGTCATTCACCATCTGTTGTGGGTTCTGGTTTGAGAAGTCCTTCAGCCGGATCCCTCTGAGACCAGAACTAGGTTGGAGTTGAATGACACCGAAGACCACAACAGAACCAGGACAAAGCGCTTTCAATGACGTGATCTGCTCGATTCCTCTGAAACAAGGAGTCATTTGTCAAATGAATTCATCCTCGAGTTGTTTCTAGTAGAAGCTTCCACCCTCATGAGCCAAGACATTATGATCATCTGTTGGAGGTCCTTCGTGCTTCTTTAAAATCAACTCCGACACCAACACAAAGACAGAACATCTTCAAAGTCCTGGAAGTTACCAACTGAAGCCATCGTGGATCTGAGTTCTTCTTGTTCCAACGCTGACGCTGCTTCTTGGTTTGTCCTCACCAGGAGCTCAACCCAAACATCTGGAGGAGTTTTGGTCTTTATGGAAATGTTTCACGTCATCACATCGAACGTGTTGGCACCAAAAACCGACTGTTCACTTCCTGTTTATATATCCAGACCCGCACCTCAGTCACCTATTAACAGTCATAATGTCTTGGCTCATGGACGGCATGGTGAATTTTGTTAAATCGGGATAAATTTAGGTGATTTTGATCATCTGGATTCTAATCTAAAGTGATCGTCCTGCTCAGTTCAGTGATTAAAGATCTGACCTCCTGGTTCTTGTTGGAGCTGCAGACAGTCGGTCGATGCAGGAAGCAGCAGTCTGGATGTTCTCAGTGAGGATTGGAGTTAGTGGGACTAGGTTCTACAGTCTGTCGGTTCAGACTCTGGGCTGAGGAGACAATAAGGCACAGTCGGCTCTGACTCGCTGTAATTTAACACAGTGACATTACAAAGGCATGGTTGTGACATAAAAAACAAACTACCTGGCTTCCCTTCATACAAAGATGTCATTAGTGATACATCTAGCATTAAAAAAGCTACATTCATATCTTCAGTTGCTTCGTTTGTTCTAGTTGATTGACAGTCTGAGTGTGTTAAAGACATTAATAGTCTTAAAACTACAGTTTAAACATCCTGTACATGGAGACCTCCTCAGTGCTGAAGGCTCGAGTCCTGTTAGCCACTGCTTCAACACTTTCCTTATCTTTAGAAACATCGTTTTAGGATGGATTAGTAGCTTCATTAAGCACCGCATCCTTCACAGAACCACAGAAACCTTCAACAACGCCCTGATTTTCCTTCATACCGGTTCAAACGTTCATGTTTCAGCTGCTCAGAACAACCAGAGTCTGCTGGTCAAACATCGCTGCCAGTCAGAGACAGAAATAACCTCACCTGAATTCTTCTTCATGACAGCTACTAACTGATGATGGATTGGTTTATGTCAAAGCTTTCAAAGCTTTTAGCATCCTGTTGCCAAGGTTGGCTGAGACAAGAAGAACATTTGGAGATGTTCGTCATTACTTTCCTTTTTAAATGAACGTGCTTCTTATTTATTTTTGGTGGAGATGATCAGAATGGTTCTAGATCCAAATCAAAACCTGAAATAAACCAGTTTTGCTAAACAAGAACCTGAAGTCTAGGAGCACAGGAACTTTAATTATTTAGTCCTGCAGATGAAAAACCTGTTTTCTAACTTTATTATTTTACAATGGCTGTTTATATGCATGTGTTGTGCTTCAGAAATCCTGGACTAGATGCACCAACGAGGTCCACCTGGAAATTATTTAGTGTTGTCGCATAATAAACTGTCATCAAACAGCTGCCAGGGAATGGATTTCCTGAATCTTCTCAGGATTTTAGTTTCATGGTAGAATCTTGAACTTGTTTTCCACCACTGTGGTTTGAGTGCTGCTTGACCTCAGACCAGTTCTTTGTGTTCTGAAAACCAGAAGATTTACCTGTTGGTCAGGAAAACTGGTTCCAGAGTGGATCAACTGATCACGACCAAGCTCTCTAAGAACCACTGACATCAGGGTAAAATTATCATGAAGAAGATCTACTTTCATCTAATTTTGCTGTTTCCATTAACTTTTCCGATGCATTACCTACAAATACAAAATAAAAATCCAGTTTAATCTGCAGACTGTCTTTTTTGACTGTTTATACTCAAGTTAGAGACGAGGTAAAAGTCTGGAATCTGTTCTGGACCCTAACCCTAACCCATCATTTAACCCTTTGATGCACAACATGTGTCAAAAGTGACCATGTTCAATGGTAAATGTGAATCTCTTGACCCATGTTGTGCATCAAAGGGTGAATTTAACATTTTAATTAAAGTTGTGTGGATTTAGTTTGTGTTTCCTGCAGGGACCATGAAGATCCTCAGCCAGGTTCATGGAGGGTATTTCTGTCTCGTTCACACAATGTTTGTTTAGCCCAGAAATAGATCGATGTAGGGCTGAGCTGTCATGGTGAAACATTCAAACTCATGAGCAAATTGTAACTACTAACTCATTTTAAGATGTTTTCCATGTTTTAAACACACAGAACATGAGTTTGGCCAAAGATCGGCCCCACATCAAGCCTACTTTGTATTCAAGTAGCGTCCAACAGCAGCAGCGAACCCTCCTCCACCCAGCTCGTCTTGCATTGAAACGGTTGCCCTAAATTCACTTAATTTACGTTTCCATTGAACACATAAAAACACTGAGCTTCACAGCTTCAACCTAAGGAGGAAAGAGGACGTCCGGGGTTTTCCATCTACTCTGCATCCCGAGCAGGAGGTCTAGGAGAAGAGTCCGTCCAGAGAGTCCTGGAATCGCCTCCTGCTCTACAACAGCTGGATGTGCAAGAACAGCAACTCTTCTAACGTCTAGAGATTAAACAGGAAGTCCTGCACAGACTGGAGGGAAACACTGAGTCCACAACGTACAAACAACAAGTCTGGTAGGAGAAAGAAAGAAAGAAAGAAAGAAAGAAAGAAAGAAAGAAAGAAAGAAAGAAAGAAAGATCCTGATGTGTTCTGGACGGAGAGGAGATGCTAACATTGGAGGAAAAGAACTGATGTGTTAATGAGGAGGAAGAGAAGAAGAAGACTCATGGCTCTAGCTGGAGATGGACAAGATGGCCGACGTGTCTTTAGCCTTGTCAAAGAAGATGGACGTCTCATTGGCTGCCTTCAGTTTGACCTGGGTGGAGCCTGGTGAGCCCTGGGCCGTGGTTGGCTGACACTCCTGGCAGCAGCAGCAGCAGCAGTCCATGAAGGCCTGACCGAGAGCCTGAAACAGACAGAAACAAGACCTTAACTACATCCGTCCATCCGTCCAACAACAAGTTCTAGAGGAGTTCAGGAAGTCACATGAGTTGAACTGGACTAGTAGTCTACAGAACCACCCATCACGATCTTCTAATGCAGCGCTGAGATCCTCCTGAAGCAGCTTCACCACCATCAACACCCACAGAATGCAACCATTTCTAGTTGAAACCTTGAAGAAACCTTTGAAGTCCTGCTCCTCACTGGATCAGTCAACAGTTTCCTGATGACTTTATTGATCTTAATCATGAGTTTGAAGACTTCTTCAGTACGGCAGGATTTTTTATTTTGGAAGTTATGGTCCCATTTAGATGAAAGTAGACAATAAAACAGGAGATGTTTTATGGT